>NC_058089.1:68998515-69055020 GCF_014858855.1 Bufo gargarizans
CTCATTTTTGCATGGTTTCTATTAGGTAAGCCTCACAAATAGGGATGAGCGAAGCCGAAATGTATAGTTTTGGTTCGCACCGAATTTTGGGTTGTCCGTGACACGGACCAGAACCCTAACTTTTTCGTAAAAGTCCGGGTTCGGTGTTCGTCGCTTTCTTGGCACTTTTTGAAAGGGTACAAACCAGACAATCAACAAGTGTCATACTACTTGCCACAAGAGGCCGTCACAGCCATGCCTACTATTGGCATGGCTGTGATTGGACAGTGTAGCATGTGACCCAGCCTCTATTTAATCTGGAGTCACTTAGCGCCGCCCGTCACTCTGCTCTGATCAGTGTAGGGAGAGGTTGCAGCTGCGGCGTTAGGGCGAGATCAGGCAGTGCTTAACTCATCCAAAAGACTTAATTCAGTGATCGATCTGCAGCTGTGGATGATTGAGCTGATGATATTGAATTGCTCACTGTTTTTAGGCTGCCCAGAGCGTTTTTCAGTCACTTTTTTCTATGGTAATCGGCAGGCCATTTTGTCTCTTGTGGTGCGCCAGCACAAACTGCCACCAAGTTCATTTAACCATCAATAGGGTGGTTATTTGTTGGCTATATCCTACATCAGGGGCTTGGCTGTGCTTGCTATTTTATTGAGGGGTGAAATACAATTGCCAAAATAGCAGTTCCCTAAATCTGGTGTTTCAGCTGTGGCTAGCCAATTGTAATACTGTCTGGCAAAGGATATATTTTTGTTCAGGGTTGAAATACAATTCCCAAATTAGCAATATCAGAATTTAGTGGTTTCTGCTTTATCAGACCTAATTGAAATATATCCCTAAAAGGGTATATCAGATTCAAGGTGCACATAGGGTCATTCAGAATAACTTCACACACACGCTACTGTGCATATCCCAGTCTAATTCTGTCTGTAAACGTATACCTGTCACCCAGCGCCTAAGTACTAGGCCTCAAATTTATTTTCAGCTAAATCTGTGGTTATTGCTGTGCCTGTATTAGTGTAATACGGTACCTAAATAGATAGCCAGATAGTGTTAGTTGTCTGTAAAAAAAGGCCTGAATTTGAATTCAATACATTGGGCCAAATAATATTTTTCTTATTGTGGTGAATGGTATCAATGAGGAAAACATCCAGTAAAGGACGCGGACATGGTCGTGGTGGTGTTAGTGGACCCTCTGGTGCTGGGAGAGGACGGGGCCGTTCTGCCACAGCCACACGTCCTAGTGTACCAACTACCTCAGGTCCCAGTAGCCGCCAGAATTTACAGCGATATTTGGTGGGGCCCAATGCCGTTCTAATAATGGGCGAAATCTCGTTGCAGCTCTGGGACTAGCCGGTTTCACGCACATCCCTTGCTTGGCGCATGTGCTGAATTTGGTGGTGCAGAAGTTCATTCACAACTACCCCGACATGTCAGTGCGGGCCGTCTGTGCGCGCTTCCGCCGTTCAGTTCCTGCCGCTGCTCGCTAGTCTGCGCTAAAGCGTAACTTCGGCCTTCCCGCTCACCGCCTCATATACGACGTGCCCACCAGGTGGAACTCCACCTTGCACATGCTGGACAGACTGTGCGAGCAGCAGCAGGCCATAGTGGAGTTTCAGCTGCAGCACGCACGGGTCAGTCGCACTGCGGAACAGCACCACTTCACCACCAATGACTGGGCCTCCATGCGAGACCTGTGTGCCCTGTTGCGCTGTTTTGAGTACTGCACCAACATGGCCAGTGGCGATGACGCCGTTATCAGCGTTACAATACCACTTCTATGTCTGCTTGAGAAAACACTTAGGGCGATGATGGAAGAGGAGGTGGCCCAGGAGGAGGAGGAGGAGGAGGAAGAGGGGTCGTTTTTAGCACTTTCAGGCCAGTCTCTTCGAAGTGACTCAGAGGGAGGTTTTTGGCAACAGCAGAGGCCAGGTACAAATGTGGCCAGCCAGGGCTCACTACTGGAGGACGAGGAGGACGAGGATAAGGAGAAGGAGGTGGAGGAGGATGAGGATGAAGCATGGTCACAGCGGGGTGGTACCCAACGAAGCTCGGGGACCCATCACTGGTGCGTGGCTGGGGGGAAAGGCAGGACGATGACGATACGCCTCCCACAGAGGACAGCTTGTCCTTACCCCTGGGCAGCCTGGCACACATGAGCGACTACATGCTGCAGTGCCTGCGCAACGACAGCAGAGTTGCCCATATTTTAACGTGTGCGGACTACTGGGTTGCCACCCTGCTGGATCCACGCTACAAAGACAATGTGCCCACCTTACTTCCTGCACTGGAGCGTGATAGGAAGATGCGCGAGTACAAGCGCACGTTGGTAGACGAGCTACTGAGAGCATTCGCAAATGTCACAGGGGAACAAGGGGAAGCCCAAGGCCAAGGCAGAGGAGGAGCAAGAGGTCGCCAAGGCAGCTGTATCACGGTCAGCTCCTCTGAGGGCAGGGTTAGCATGGCAGAGATGTGGAAAAGTTTTGTCAACACGCCACAGCTAACTGCACCACCACCTGATACGCAACGTGTTGTCAGGAGGCAACATTTCACTAACATGGTGGAACAGTACGTGTGCACACCCCTCCACGTACTGACTGATGGTTCGGCCCCATTCAACTACTGGGTCTCTAAATTGTCCACGTGGCCAGAGCTAGCCTTTTATGCCTTGGATGTGCTGGCCTGCTTGGCGGCCAGCGTTTTGTCTGAGCGTGTATTCAGCACGGCAGGGGGTGTCATTACAGACAAACGCAGCCGCCTGTCTACAGCCAATGTGGACAAGCTGACGTTCATAAAAATGAACCAGGCATGGATCCCACAGGACCTGTCCATCCCTTGTCCAGAATAGAAATTAACTACCTAAATATCTGACAATAGACTGTTGCAGTGGTGGCTGACGTGAAGCCTGATTCTCTGCTATGACATGCAGACTGATTCTCTGCTGACATAAAGCCAGATTCTCTGTTATGGGACCTCTCTCCTCTGCCTGGGTGGTGGGCCTAAATATCTGACAATGGACTGTTACAGTGGTGGGTGACGTGAAGCAAGATTCTCTGCTATGGGTCCTCTCTCCAATTGATATTGGTTAATTTTTATTTATTTTATTTTAATTTTAATTTATTTCCCTATCAACATTTCTTTGCAGGGGATTTACCTACATGTTGCTGCCTTTTGCAGCACTCCAGCCCTTTCCTGGGCTTTTTTACACCCTTTTTACTGCCGAAAAGTTTGGGTCCCCATTGACTTCAATGGGGTTCGGGTTCGGGACGAAGTTAGGGTCGGATTCGGATCCCGAACCAGAACATTTCTGGGAAGTTCTGCAGAACTTCTCAAACCCGAACAGCCAGGTGTTTGCTCAACTCTAATCACAAAGTGACTTCAGAACTGAATTGGTACCTAAAAATTTGTTTTGTGAAAATTTAGGAAAAATTCAAGATTGGCTTCTAAACTTCTAAGCCTTGTAACAACGCTAAAAAAATTATATATCATTCACAAAATCAACAAAAAATTAAGTGAACATATTGGGGATGTAAAGTAATAACTATTTTATTTAGGCATTAATATGTATTATAGAAGTAAAGAAATTGAATCTTTAAAATTTGTTAATTTAAAAAGAAATTGGTTAAATTTGGTATTATTTTATATATATAAATTAATTATTTATACTTCATTTTAACAGTATCATAAAGTACAATATGTGAGGGGGGGGGGGGGGGGAATTCTCAGAATGGCCTGGATAAATCAAAGCGTTTTAAAGTTACCTCCACTTAAAGTGACACTGTTCCGATATGCCAAAAATAGCCTTATGGTGATAAATAGACCAGTCCCTAAGGGGTTAACAAATAGAACTGATATATGACTATATGTATGAATAGTGCATTATAGCAGTTGGATTATCAATGCTAATAATGCTAGTAAATACTTTCGATTCACCCAATAGGTTGAATTGATATCTAATCCTGCTAATAATAAGGTCTTTACGCAATGCTATAATTTTAACTTAACTTAACTTACTACTGTCCAGATTGAACCTAACCAACCAATAAAGTGAATCCTGCTCTATTTTCTTATTTGTTAAATCTAATAGTCAATTGTTCACATTATTCAATTTTCCGATTAGTCCCCCACTATAAGTTTGGATCGAGTTCGAATGGAACTTTAGCGCTATTTGTCTAATTTAATAGTGTATGGCTCAATATAAATAAGTTACATTCACACTCGAATACAACTTAGAGCAAGGTACCAATATGATATTTGCCTGCCTATACAGTCTACTATGTTTGGTTCGTTATCTCGAAAAAACGTCATTTAAATCATTGTGCGTCTGTGCGTGCCACTGCCTGCGTCTGTAGGGGCGTGTCTGGGATCGAGTAGTGAGTGGAGAGAGACGGCAAATATGTCACGAAGCAATTTTAATGATGAAGAGCTGGAGTATTTCATCACTGTAAGTAATTCGACTGGAAAAAGTATGTCACTGTGCTGTTGTCCAAGTCCAAAGTGCGGCCACTGTTCCAAGTCACTGTTAAAGGGGCGGTCAATGGTCTAGTGACTGTTATAGGTGCGGCCACTGTTCCAAGTCACTGTTAAAGGGGCGGTCACTAGTCTAGTCACTGTTATAGGTGCGGCCACTGTTCCAAGTCACTTTTAAAGGGGCGGCCACTGTTTCAAGTCACTGTTAAAGGGGCGATCACTAGTCTATTGACTGTTATAGGTGCGGCCACTGTTCCAAGTCACTTTTAAAGGGGCGGTCACTAGTCTAGTCACTGTGATAGGTGCGGCCACTGTTCCAAGTCACTTTTAAAGGGGCGGTCACTAGTCTAGTCACTGTTATAGGTGCGGCCACTGTTCCAAGTCACTTTTAAAGGGGCGGCCACTGTTCCAAGTCACTGTTAAAGGGGCGGTCAATGGTCTAGTGACTGTTATAGGTGCGGCCACTGTTCCAAGTCACTGTTAAAGGGGCGGTCACTAGTCTAGTCACTGTTATAGGTGCGGCCACTGTTCCAAGTCACTTTTAAAGGGGCGGCCACTGTTCCAAGTCACTGTTAAATGGGCGGTCACTAGTCTATTGACTGTTATAGGTGCGGCCACTGTTCCAAGTCACTTTTAAAGGGGCGGTCACTAGTCTAGTCACTGTTATAGGTGCGGCCACTGTTCCAAGTCACTGTTAAAGGGGCGGTCACTAGTCTATTGACTGTTATAGGTGCGGCCACTGTTCCAAGTCACTTTTAAAGGGGCGGTCACTAGTCTAGTCACTGTTATAGGTGCGGCCACTGTTCCAAGTCACTTTTAACCCCTTAAGGACCAGGCTCATTTTCACCTTAAGGACCAGGCCATTTTTTGCAAATCTGACCAGTGTCACTTTAAGTGCTGATAACTTTAAAACGCTTTTACTTATACAGGCCATTCTGAGATTGTTTTTTCGTCACATATTGTACTTCATGACACTGGTAAAATAAAGTCAAAAAAATTAATTTTTTTGCATAATAAAATACCTAATTTACCAAAAATTTGGAAAAATTTGCAAATTTCAAAGTTTCAGTTTCTCTACTTCTGTAATACATAGTAATACCCCCAAAAATTGTGATGACTTAACATTCCCCATATGTCTACTTCATGTTTGAATTATTTTGGGAATGATATTTTATTTTTTGGGGATGTTACAAGGCTTAGAAGTTTAGAAGCAAATCTTGAAATTTTTCAGAAATTTACAAAAACCCAATTTTTAGGGACCACTACAGCTCTGAAGTCACTTTGCAAGGCTTACATAATAGAAACCGCCCAAAAATGACCCCATTCTATAAACTACACCCCTCAAGGTATTCAAAACTGATTTTACAAACTCTGTTAACCCTTTAGGTGTTGCACAAGAGTTATTGGCAAATGGGGATGAAATTTGAGAATTTCATTTTTTTGCCTAATTTTCAATTTTAACCCATTTTTTCCACTAACAAAGCAAGGGTTAACAGCCAAACAAGACTGTATCTTTATTGCCCTGACTCTGCCGTTTACAGAAACACCCCATATGTGGCCGTAAACTACTGTACGGCCACACAGCGGGGCGTAGAGTGAAAGGTGCGCCGGATGGTTTTTGGAAGCCAGATTTTGCTGGACAGTTTTTTTGACACCATGTCCCATTTGAAGCCCCCTGATGCACCCCTAGAGTAGAAACTCCATAAAAGTGACCCCATCTAAGAAACTACACCCCTCAAGGTATTCAAAACTGATTTTACAAACTTCGTTAACCCTTTAGGTGTTGCACAAGAGTTATTGGCAAATGGGGATGAAATTTGAGAATTTCATTTTTTTGCCTAATTTTCAATTTTAACCCATTTTTTCCACTAACAAAGCAAGGGTTAACAGCCAAACAAGACTGTATCTTTATTGCCCTGACTCTGCCGTTTACAGAAACACCCCATATGTGGCCGTAAACTACTGTACGGCCACACAGCGGGGCGTAGAGTGAAAGGTACGCTGTATGGTTTTTGGAAGCCAGATTTTGCTGGACAGTTTTTTTGACACCATGTCCCATTTGAAGCCCCCTGATGCACCCCTAGAGTAGAAACTCCATAAAAGTGACCCCATCTAAGAAACTACACCCCTCAAGGTATTCAAAACTGATTTTACAAACTTTGTTAACCCTTTAGGTGTTGCACAAGATTTAATGGAAAATAGAGATACAATTTCAAAATTTCACTTTTTTGGCAGATTTTCCATTTTAATATTTTTTTTCCAGTTACAAAGCAAGGGTTAACAGCCAAACAAAACTCATTATTTATGGCCCTGATTCTGTAGTTTACAGAAACACCTCATATGTGGCTGTAGACCGCTGTACGGGCACACGGCAGGGCGCAGAAGGAAAGGAATGCCATACGGTTTTTGGAAGGCAGATTTTGCTGGACTGGTTTTTTGACACCATGTCCCATTTGAAGCCCCCTGATGCACCCCTAGAGTAGAAACTCCATAAAAGTTACCCCATCTAAGAAACTACACCCCTCAAGGTATTCAAACTGATTTTACAAACTTTGTTAACCCTTTAGGTGTTGCACAAGATTTAATGGAAAATAGAGATACAATTTCAAAATTTCACTTTTTTGGCAGATTTTCCATTTTAATATTTTTTTTCCAGTTACAAAGCAAGGGTTAACAGCCAAACAAAACTCATTATTTATGGCCCTGATTCTGTAGTTTACAGAAACACCTCATATGTGGTTGTAGACCGCTGTACGGGCACACGGCAGGGAGCAGAAGGAAAGGAATGCCATACGGTTTTTGGAAGGCAGATTTTGCTGGACTGGTTTTTTTGACACCATGTCCTATTTGAAGCCCCCCTGATGCACCCCTAGAGTAGAAACTCCAAAAAAGTGACCCCATTTTAGAAAGTACGGAATAGGGTGGCAGTATTGTTGGTACTAGTTCAGGGTAGATATGATTTTTGGTTGCTCTATATTACACTTTTTGTGCGGCAAGGTAACAAGAAATAGCTTTTTTGGCACGTTTTTTTTTTTGTTATTTACAACATTCATCTGACAGGTTAGATCACGTGGTAATTTTATAGAGCAGGTTGTCACGGACGCAGCGATACCTAATATGTATACAATTTTTTTTATTTATGTAAGTTTTATACAATAACTTCATTTTTAAAACCAAAAAATTGTTTAGTGTCTCCATAGTCTGAGAGCCATAGTTTTTTCAGTTTTTGGGCGATTATCTTGAGTAGGGTCTAATTTTTTGCGGGATGAGATGACAGTTTGATTGGCACTATTTTGGGGTGCATATGACTTTTTGATCGCTTGCTATTACACTTTTTGTGACGTAAGATGGCAAAAAATTGCTTTTTTTGCACAATTTATTATTTTTATTTTTTATGGTGGTCACCTGAGGGGTTAGGTCATGTGATATTTATATAGAGCCGGTCGATACGGACGCGGCAATACCTAATATGTATACTTTATTTTTATTTATGTAGGTTTTACACAATGATTTTATTTTTGAAACAAAAAAAATGATGTTTTAGTGTTTCCATAGTCTAAGAGCCATAGTTTTTTCAGTTTTTGGGCGATTATCTTGAGTAGGGTCTAATTTTTTGCGGGATGAGATGACGGTTTGATTGGTACTATTTTGGCGTACATGCGACTTTTTTGATCACTTTTATTACCTTTTTTGGGAAGTAAGGTGGGCAAAATTTCAATTTTCTCATAGTTTTTATTTTTTTATTTTTATGGCGTTCACTGTGCGGGGAAAGTAACATGACCGTTTTATAGATCAGGTCGTTACGGACGCGGCGATACCTAATATGTGTAGTTTATTTTATTTTTTTTAATTTTTATTCAGTGATAAATGTTTTTTTTTTTATCTTAACTTTTTTCACTTATTTTTTTTTTTTTTGACCCAGACCCACTTGGTTCTTGAAGATCCAGTGGGTCTGATGTCTGTAAAATACAGTACAGAACCTATATAGGTATCTGTACTGTATTTTACTTACACTGAACAGATCTATGCTTTCAGCATAGATCTGTTCAGCACCATGGACAGCAGGACGCCTGAGCAGGCGTCCTGTTGTCATGGGAACCTTCCCCGTCTGCTCAGTTATGGTCAGAACTGCGCAGACGGGGAAGGGTAAGGACGGGGCTCTGGGGGGCTGTCTGGGGGCTCTCTCCCTCTCCCATCGGGGGGCTGCAAAGGCACAGCAGCCCCCCGATCGGAGAGGGAGGGAGCTCCCTTTTACTGTTAACCTTTTCCATACAGCGGTCCGTACGGACCGCTGTATGGAAAGGGTTAAACGGCTGACATCGCATCAACGATGTCAGCCGTTTATACCAGGGTGCCAGCAATGTGCTGGCACCCTGGTATACCCACTGTACACCAACGATTATTCAATGGGAGGCGGGCGGGGGATCGCGATCCCGCCTGCCGCACCGCCCGCCTCCCGCAACGCCCCCACCGCCTGCGACACCCCCCCTGCACCACCCGCTGCCATCAAATCATGCAGGGGTGCAGGGGGGGGTGTACTATATTGATTTTAGACACTCTAAAGTTTCTGATCCCCGCGGTCAGGGACCGCGGAGATCAGAAACTGCAAATAGCGCAGCAAACCGCAGGTCTGAATTGACCTGCGGTTTGCTGCGATCGCCGACACGGCGGGGTCACATGACCCCCCCTGGCGTTTTAACAGGATGCCGGCTGAATGATTTCAGCCGGCATCCTGTTCAAATTAACCCCTGCGGCGCCGGAATGCCGATTTTAAAGTCAGGACGTACCGGTACGTCCTTGGTCCTTAAGGACTCGGGAAATAGGGCGTACCGGTACGTCCTATGTCCTTAAGGGGTTAAAGGGGCGGTCACTAGTCTAGTCACTGTTATAGGTGCGGCCACTGTTCCAAGTCACTTTTAAAGGGGCGGCCACTGTTCCAAGTCACTGTTAAAGGGGCGGTCACTGTGCTGTTGTCCAAGTCCAAAGTGCGGCCACTGTTCCAAGTCACTCTTAAAGGGGCGGCCACTGTTCTAGTCACTGTTATAGGTGCGGCCACTGTTCCAAGTCACTTTTAAAGGGGCGGCCACTGTTCCAAGTCACTGTTAAAGGGGCGGTCACTAGTCTATTGACTGTTATAGGTGCGGCCACTGTTCCAAGTCACTTTTAAAGGGGCGGTCACTAGTCTATTGACTGTTATAGGTGCGGCCACTGTTCCAAGTCACTTTTAAAGGGGCGGTCACTAGTCTAGTCACTGTTATAGGTGCGGCCACTGTTCCAAGTCACTTTTAATGGGGCGGCCACTGTTCCAAGTCACTGTTAAAGGGGCGGTCACTAGTCTATTGACTGTTATAGGTGCGGCCACTGTTCCAAGTCACTTTTAAAGGGGCGGTCACTAGTCTAGTCACTGTTATAGGTGCGGCCACTGTTCCAAGTCACTTTTAAAGGGGCGGTCACTAGTCTAGTCACTGTTATAGGTGCGGCCACTGTTCCAAGTCACTTTTAAAGGGGCGGCCACTGTTCCAAGTCACTGTTAAAGGGGCGGTCACTAGTCTATTGACTGTTATAGGTGCGGCCACTGTTCCAAGTCACTTTTAAAGGGGCGGACACTGTTCCAAGTCACTGTTAAAGAAGTGGTCACTAGTCTATTGACTGTTATAGGTGCAGCCACTGTTCCAAGTCACTTTTAAAGGGGCGGCCACTGTTCCAAGTCACTGTTAAAGGGGCGGTCACTGTGCTGTTGTCCAAGTCCAAAGTGCGGCCACTGTTCCAAGTCACTCTTAAAGGGGCGGCTACTGTTCTAGTCACTGTTATAGGTGCGGCCACTGTTCCAGGTCACTCTTAAAGGGGAAGCAGCTGTTCAAGTCACTCTTAAAGGGGAAGTCACTGTTAAAGGTGAGGTCTTTGTCAAAGTCAGTATTAAAAGGGCGGACTCTGTCAAGGTCACTGTTACATGGGAGGCCATTGTTGAAAGTCACTGTTAAAGTGGCGTCCAATGTGAAGTTTAATTTGTATATTTGCTTTTAATAAAAAAAAAATTATTACTTTACTTTCATATAGTTCCATAGTGAACTATATAAATATGTACTTGTTTACCATTTTCATATTAAATTATATTTTTTTATGGTTGAGATGACTATAATTACTAATAATTGGATTTTAGAACTTTGGGATTACATCCTTTAATTGTTATATTGCAGAAAATGTTAGAAAAAAATTATGATGAACGTACTTCTCGGTTGGAGAAGCAGGTGATTCTTAGGCGAATTGCCCAGCACCTGTATAATCAAAATTCAAGGAGGCATTCGAAGAATGCATACTTAAAGAAATGGTCCGACCTGAAGAGGCATTGGATGGACCTCATCAAAGAGGTCAGAGACAGGAACTGTCCAGGTATGATGCTTACATTAATTTTCTATCACCCACCTATTGTTATTTATGTGTTCAGTTAGGCAAATAAGTATTTCTATCCCTTTACAACTGATAACTTAGTTGAGTGGTGTCGAACCGATGGGACGGGTGCTAGAGGCAGCATTCGGAGCCCTCTCTGTGGGCCGCAAACCCTTGAAAAGGTCTAAGGTGCACTAATCACCTTTAGACATTTCCTACCATACAGCTTTGCAGGCACACTATTAACAGCACAGTCAGCATATTGAATGTAGGCAGCTGTTACAGCAAAATGATAATTGTGTAGAGGACAGACTATACTGGTATTCAGGTACAATGGGAACGTTGGAAATTTGCAATAAATAATTTAGTTGGGTTTCTCTTCTGCCTAAAAGTTCTCCAGCACGGATTTAGTACATGGTGGGACACGTAGCTGATATTTACAATATATACATACACTGACAGCGAGATACAGATATATGATGTAAACCCTTACCCAATGTCAAAACAGTTGACTTGGTCCACATCATTTCAATAACCCTGCAACAGTACCTTGCGAACCAATACCCCCCGGTACCTCATCCTAGCTCTTAACGTACTCAACTGTAAACCATCTGAAAGACTTCATTCATAGTTTCATCAAACACCAAATCATGTGAAATCAAACATAGGGGTAATCATCATCCCATCGAGATCACACCATAGATTCATTTGTGTACCGGTAGCTTTTTTTTTTTTTTGCTTTGCTTGTTTATCTTGGAATTTTTGTAACATTTGTTCATTACAGGGGCTACTCTTCCTAAAGTGCGCCCTAAGCGCTCCAATAAGAAGAAGGTGGTGGTGGTGGAAGAGGAGCTGATGGAGGATGAGGAGGATGAGGAGCAGGAACAGGAGCAGGCAGGACCATCGGGGCATCAGGCCCATAGCCCACCGGAGGCATATGAGGTCCAGGAGGATGAGGAGGAGGAAGAAGACGAGTTGGTGACCACCCCCCGCCAGGAGGGTAAATACATTCTGTTGTTTTAATTCAAAAAATGTCCCCACACACATACAGGTGTCAGTTTAGTCTTCACCACAGGCAGATTTTAGTCAAGAAAACAATTTTAAACAAGTTCAAGTTCAACCTCTAATTGTTATTCAGACTTCAGATATTGCATAACCTAAAGTCCCACACTTTGCGTTCGCTCCAAGCAGTGTAACAACAATATTAGTATATCACCAGTCTTTAGGGTCTGTCAGAGACCATGCTTATTTCTCCGCAGGTTAAGTTTTCACATCTCCTGTCCACACTTGAAAAGAACAGCATTTTTAATCCAAACTTTATTAAAAAGGCTTGATGGAGTACAGGAGTGACCTGTGCCTCTATATCTGTCTGGGCAGCCAGTTCAAAAACCCGGAGCCTTATTAAATACTAGTAATTTTTTTTTTTACAGCTAGCTGATGTTACTGGTATACTGATTTCCGTAAAGTATCTAAATGAGGCATACTGTTTAATAATGGCTGTAACGGACATCCAAAATATAAAAATTTTCTTAGACTAAAAAATGAAAGTGCACAAAACAATATTAATATTTATATAAAAAAATGTCAACAAAGAACGTACAACACACAACAGTAATATAAAACATGAACACTATAAAGTAATTAATATACATAAAAAGCATTAACTTAACTAATAAGTCCATAACCATAAAGTCTAAAGAACTATTATTAATCCTAACTAAACCAATATATAATGGATTAAAATAGTAACATGGTACATAAGGCCGAATAAAGTCATTTGTCCCTCCAGTTCGGCCTGTTATCCTGCAGGTTGATCCAGAGGAAGGCAAAAAAAATGTGAGGTAGAAGCCAATTTTCCTTACTTTAGGGGAATAAAAAATTCCGACCCCGACTCAAAACAGGCAATGAAAATAACTCCCTGGATGAACGACCCCTCTCTAGTAGCTATAGCCTGTAATATTATTACACTCCAGAAATACATCCAGGCCCCTCTTGAATCCGTTTATTGTACTCACCATCACCACCTCCTCAGGCAGAGAGTTCCATAGTCTCACTGCTCTTACCGTAAAGAATCCTCTTCTATGTTTGTGTACAAACCTTCTTTCCTCCAGACGCAGAGGATGTCCCCTCATTACAGTCACAGTCCTGGGGATAAATAGATGATGGGAGAGATCTCTGTACTGACCCCTGATATATTTATACATAGTAATTAGATCTCGCCTCAGTCGTCTTTTTTATAAAGTGAATAACCCTAATTTTCATAATCTTTAAGGGTACTGTAGTCGTGTGTGTGTCCACCGCCCCCCATTCCAGTTTTTACCTTAGTTGCCCTCCTCTGGACCATCTCCAGCTCTGCTATGTCTGCCTTGTTCACAGGAGCCCAGAACTGTACACAGTACACCATGTGTGGTCTGACTAGTGATTTGTAAAGTGGTAGGACTATGTTCTCATCACGGGCATCTATGCCCCTTCTGATGCAACCCATTATCTTATTGGCCTCGGCAGCAGCTGCCTGATATTGGTTTTTGCAGCTTAGTTTGCTGTTTATTAAAATTCATTCATCCTTTTCCATGTCAGTGTTACCGAGTGTTTTACCATTTACTATGTACGGGTGACTTGCATTATTCCTTCCCATGTGCATAACCTTACATTTGTCAGTGTTAATCCTCATCTGGAACTTCTCTGCCCAAGCCTCTAATCTATCCAGATCCCTCTGTAGCAGTATACTGTCCTCTTCAGTGTTAATTACTTTACACAGTTTAGTGTCTTCTATGAAAATTGATATTTTACTGTGCAAGCCTTCTACAAGATCATTAATAAATATATTAGAGAATAGGGCCCAATACTGACCCCTGAGGTACCCCACTAGTGACAGTGACCCAATCTGTTAGAATTATTTTTTTATTAAGTTTTGAAAGTTAAAGAAATAATTCTGTTTCACAACAACAGTGACCCAATCTGAGTATGTACCACTAATAACCACCCTCTGTTTTCTATCATTGAGCCAGTTACTTACCCACTTACAGACGTTTTCTCCCAGTCCAAGCATTCTCATTTTATATACTAACCTTTTATGTGGTACAGTGTCAAATGCTTTGGAGAAGTCCAAATATACGACATCCATTGATTCGCCGCTGTCAAGTCTAGAACTTACCTCCTCATAGAAACTGATTAAATTAGTTTGGCATGACCGATCCCTCACGAAGCCATGCTGATATGGCGTTATCTGCTTATTTCTGTTAAGATGCTCTAAGATAGCATCTCTCAGAAAAGCTTTAAACAGTTTACCCACAACAGATGTTAAACTTACCGGCCTATAGTTTCCGCGCTCTGTTTTTGGACCCTTGTTGAATATTGGCACCACGTTTGCTATGCGCCAATCCTGTGGGACATTCCCTGTCAGTATAGAGTCTGCAAATATCAGAAATAAGGGTCTGGCTATGACATTACTTAATTCCCTTATGATACGGGGGTGTATGCCATCCGGTCCTGGCGATTTGTCTATTTTAATCTTTTTAAGTCGCTGATGTACTTCTTCCTGGGTCAGACAGGAATTCATCTGCTTTATACACCAATCAATGATTGTCTTTTAAAGTAGATTTAAAATGTACATTTCCTTTACTTTTACAGAGCTTAACAGGTTGATTCGAAAATTTAAAAAGATGAAGCAGGAGCAGCTCGAGAGAATGAAGCAGTTGAGGGCGCATCAAATGAGGAGGATGAGGGAGCAGAAGCTCCAATTCTCACATGAGATCACGATGATGGAGGAGGCCAACCAAAAGGCCATTGAGGAAGGGATCCAAGAGCTGATACAAATGAAAAGGCTTCCATAATTTTTTTCATTTTATTTTTGTATGTTACTTCTGTTATTTGTTAATAATATTTTTCTTTATTTAAAGATTGTTTTCGAAAAATTTATTGACTATCTAATTTATTGTGTTTTGTTTTATTTTAACCAATGGGGTTACAGTACGGACAATTTAGTCTGGGCCAAAGTAATAATTAATTATCATTACATACAGCAGCCGCCGTTGCATGGAAACAGGGTAATAGACATGGCGCCGCTTATGGTCGCACCACTTATTCACTATGACTATTTTCTTGTGCCGGTGGTCATGTGTGTGCCACAATTCAAACCGAATACTGCGGACTGTGGCGCTCTTAGCAACACGCGTGACGGGACCAGGTCCAATCATAGACCTTTTACAACATGCATACATGTAATCAAAAACTTTGGAAATACAAGTATTTGTACTTAATGTGATCATGTCATCAAAATTAAAAAACAAATATGGGTATGAATGAAGAAAAATTGATTTTAGGTTACCGTTAGAACATTCCATTGTGTGTGGGGTATGAGCAATGGGGTATTGGCCAATGGTCATCTAAGGAGAGGTGTACCTGTGTAGTGAGGTGACGGTACGGTATGGGGTGTACATCTGGTTCGTCTCTACGCTGTGCACCCTGGGTTATGGTAAATGAACCAGCGAATACTGAAATACTGGAGGTCAATCTTTACTTCTCATAA
The DNA here is from genome assembly GCF_014858855.1 of Bufo gargarizans. Taxonomy (NCBI): domain Eukaryota; kingdom Metazoa; phylum Chordata; class Amphibia; order Anura; family Bufonidae; genus Bufo; species Bufo gargarizans. Next base: position 69,013,889 of record NC_058089.1, read on the forward strand.
ACTGTGTGTGAGTGAGGAGGTGGGGGCGGGGACATGATGGAGGGGGGTTTAAGGTGGTGGAGGGTTTAAGGGGGGAGGTGGGGTTGGTGTGGATTTTATAGCGTGGGGTATACAGTGTGTAGCACGTAAATAGAGGTGCTATGTGCTTATGAGAGACATTTGTCTGCTCTCCATACATACATGTTACAGACATTGTAGTGTGATGTAACCACCATAATTTGTGCCATAATCATTTACCGCTTCACACCCAATGACGTAGCTATACTTCATCCAGCAGAATAATTAAACATGGATTAATACTTATGCGGGCGCAGTGGCCACCTGCTTTGTGTGGCTGCATACACCCACGGCTAATGTGCGTGACCACCAGTAATACCGATGGTGGACATCTTAACCCATAAGATGTAGTGGTGACTTGTTAACTATAACAATACCAGCAATACGAATATTTTAGCAATAGTGTTGAATTCAAAATGCAACTTATTTTTATTGCATTGCAATTCCTGCTTTGGAGATTTTGCTATAGGTGGTATTGGTAGAATTAACTAATAAAACAAATATAGTACTGTATGTCAGAATAGTGCATTATAAAAGTTGGATTCACAATGTGGTTACTAATGATAGAAAATATTATCACATTGCGATTAAAAATTACCACTGCAAGATTCAATATCAGTTAAGTTTGTTAATTCTAGACCCATTCCATTAGAGACCCAGCAGCAGCATCAAATTGAAATCGCAATGCGATTAATATAACTTGAAGTAATCGCATTACGATTTAGCAAAATACATTAGGCTAGTATTAATGAATATGGAATATAGCATTACTTCTAAGTTAAAATCGCCATGCAATTCCTTCGAGTTATATTAATCGAATTGCGATTTCAACTTTCACCTGGTTTACTATGGTTGGCTTGGTAGAATTAGCGAATATGACGAATATATTCGTTATATTCCACAAAACGAATATGGCGAATGTATTCGTTATATTCCACAAAACGAAGATAACGAAATATTCTCCATCTTTGTTTTAGCTACCTATTCATCAACTTCGCTAATTCTAGCAATCATATAGGAAAGTTGACTATAAAGACAGCTAAGTTTAATTCGCTATGCAAAAATTACTTTGATTTTTTTAGAAAAATAAATAGAATAATTATAATACCTGATAATTATCATAATTATTCTATTTATTTAAAAAAATATATATATAATATAATCGAATAGCGAATTAAACTTAACTGTCTCTATAGTAAACTTTGCTATATGATTGCTAGAATTAGCGAAGTTGATGAATAGGTAGCTAGCTAGAGATGGAGAATATTTCGTTATCTTCGTTTTGTGGAATATAACGAATACATTCGCCATATTCGTTTTGTGGAATATAACGAATATATTCGTCATATTCGCTAATTCTACCAAGCCAACCATAGTAAACCAGGTCCAAGTTTAAATCGCAATTCGATTAATTCAAGTTATAATAATCGAATTTCGATTTAAACTTAGCACTCCTATATTCCATATCCATATTAGAATTAACGAATATGGAATATAGCAGTGCTAAGTTAAAATCAAAATTCGATTATTATAACTTGAAATAATCGAATTGCGATTTCAACGTAATTCTCAAATCCGACAGTACATTCTAGTATATGGAGACGTTCCCATGGTGATGGGGACGCACCATGAGCACGCAAGTCGGCAGAAGCGGCAACGGGCACTGACTGGAGCAGCCAGGAAGCCAGGAATCCAAAGGACAGGTAAGAACAACATTAGGGAAGTGGGAAAGAAAAAAATATAAAAAAAAAAAAAAAAGAATATTCGAAATATCGAATTTATATCACTATATTCGAAATATTCGCGAATTAGCGAAGTGCCGATATTCACGGGAAAAAATCGCTATTCGAATATTCGCGCTCAACACTAATGCTGACTAAGATGATTGCCATCGTTTATGTCATCCTAATCTTGGGGAAGGAGTTCCACTCCGAGCCGTTTGCTGTGCCAGGCCCTTCATCCGGGATCATGCTGCAGGACACCGCAGGATTCATTTTGACGAACAAGAGGATTCTATCCCAAAATATCTAAATCAGCCTGGATACACGCATTTTCATTGAAAGACAATTCAACGTGTCCGAGATCATGTCGCTGGAGATCCAAGCCTGGTACCAGACGCACATCGGATATTCCCAAGAACGGATTACGCAAATCCTGGAGCAAGCGAGAAAGATCTTGACCAGAGAGCAGTTTTCTACAAACCAAAGCGATTCAGTTCTGCAATCGTAGCCGCTATAATTTTTAGCGTAATAGGCGCTGTCATTGCCACAGGTGTGACAGTTGCCAATTCCATCTCTATCAAAACATTGGAACTTGAAATTGGTTCATTAAAGAGTAACCTAATAAATATTCATGCAGAGATAGAGAATCAAGACAAACACTTATCAAACTTATATACTGTTTTGCAGGATCCTGGGATGGTTGAGCTTATTGACCATCCAAGTGGTGCGTTTAATAAGATTCTTCAAAAAGAGTTTGGCCAAGTTATGGTACAAGCAAGGTTCACGCACCCAATCTTTAGAAGAAGACATATGGAAAGCCCTTTTATCCATTCCAAATACATTCACACATTATGGAACGTTTTGGAATGAAGGGGGATTTGTTGTGCATTTTCATACGTATACAATATTATCTAATGACATTGTAATCAAAATGAATGCTCATCTCATTGCCTTTAAGAATAAAATAGGCCTGAACCAAAGTTCTATTATGTGGCTGAGGAAGCCAAGGTGAGTTCATGGCAAGTTCAGTTTATATAAAAATAATTGTGAACATAAACGGACATTGTATTTAAAAGTTATTACTCAAGATATGGGATTTTCTGTAAGGAGTGAACCAACTTCCTAACAGGGCCGGCCTATGGGGTGTGCGAGCTGTGCGGCTGCACAGGGCGCCATGGCAACAGGGGCGCCCGGCGGCCAACACAGCTCGCAGTCGATCTCTTACAGCAGGTCGGCCCGAGATTGTGTGAGGCGAGCCTGGCGAGCTGAGCTGCTGCAGCTGCCAGGTCAGGTTCCGGAGCGCGGAGGAGGAGCTTAGGGGAGCAGGCACAGCATCCAAGTGCTGCGCCTTCACAGAGAGCCGCAGAAGGATCCACTCAATGTGTGAGGGCGGTGGCCTGTGCTCTGCAGACAGGTAGTGAGCAGAAGACTTCAAATAGTGAGTACCTGTTCTTATTATTTTTTTATTTTTTTCTACCAAATATCTTTCATTAAATGGGGGCAGGGTCTAATTAAGGGGGGCATGGGACTGGATAAGGGTGACAGACACTGGGTATGATTAAGGGGGCAGGGGACTGGATAAGGGTGACAGACACTGGGTATGATTAAGGGGCAGGGGACTGGATAAGAGTGACACTGGGTATGATTAAGGGGCAGGGGACTGGCTTTGGTTGATACTGGGTATGATTAAGGGGGGCAGGGGACTGGGAAAAGGTGACAGGGTATGATTAAAGGGGGCAGGAGACTGGCTATGGGAGACACTGGGTATGATTGTACATGTTTGCACTTGCACTTAAATTATCTGTAATAAAAAAAAACTGTTTGTTACAAAGATTGTTTTCCTCTTTGTGCATGTTTAGGTGAACTGGAAGGGGGGGGGGGCACAAGATTAGCTCGCACAGGGTGCCTGAACACCTAAGGCTAGCCCTGCTTCCTAAGACATGTCTGTCTGGTGGGAACAAGGTTATTTGGTGGATAAGCAATGACTTGAAAAGGACTCATATCCTTGAGGCACACCTGCTGTATGAGGTTCAATTTATATATTCATAATTATATTATACATATATCTCTGTATGGTATATTTAGTTTACAACATTTGTTAATCAATAATTCATATAATGTGTTATCTATGTGTAACAATTTATCGATTCATATATAAGTTATACCATGTATTTATCATTTAGAAGGTATTGTAGAAGGTATAGGAACATTTAAATTAGTTTATGTTAATTGGATTTCTGAGAAGAGTAATTGTTATTTCAAAACAATTGTTATTCATGGATGTAGATAAGTGAAATGTACAAGTTCCAATGCCAAGCATCAAAGCCGCTATATAAAATTTTCATCAAGTCAACCTATATTTCAAAAAGATAGGAGAAGACAGCCAACTCCAACAAATCCAGGATATAGGTAATTCAAAGTGTCAGGAAAAGACCTTCCTCAATTATTTCTATTTAAATAGGTCAAGCAGGTCATGAGAACGAATTATTAGATATTTAATTTTAATTCTTAAAAGTTGTGATGTTCATCTCCATCAGTGCCATCTGGAGGTAGATGGACAATATTATATCATTTAATTATTTGTTCTATACCATATTAGGAGTTGATAAGACATCATGATGCTTTTAGCATGCAAATACACCCACCTTACTTGATTGGGAATCCCTAATCTAAAGGGGATGATTCTTAGATAAGGGGGGGAATAATTACTCGTGTGCGGAGGAGCCATATAGAGAAGAGCCATAAAGGGATCCATATAGAAGGAGATCCATAGATCCATTCATCCATTCATTCAATCATTCAATCAAAAAGAAAAACTTTACCAGAAGAAACTTGGATTATTTTTTGGGGATTACTTGGAAAGTTCTTCAGAACTGGTCCCATCTGAACTCTGTCTACCTTTGACCCAGTATCCGTGTTTTATTGTTATAGCCTGTTTGATAAACAGAAGATCCTACGTTTCTCTTGGTATATGAGCCTGTTTGTTAAAAGTATGACATGGGTTGTCATAAATCACTAAATCATACTGTGCTGATAAGATAGGGGTGGGTTAACACCACCGTGTGGTACATTTTGGGCATTATTTTGCAACTTCATCATTTGTTTTGAAATTGTATTGATTTTTATATTCTTTGTTTTATAATAAACAATTATATATTTTGCATATACAATTGTCCCTTTGTTTCACTGCTTGCATAAATCAAACTAAGATACTTGATAAAAAGAACTTAGAGGCATGTTTATGTCCGCCTAAAGTATAATATAATTTGAATGTTTTTTTTTATCCTCTCTTTTATATGAAGATTTTTTTTATATAGAAGATATATGACAGATGGGAGGGCGATACATGTCGCTAGATGAATATATAATTGACACTGCCCCCGCAATCAAGAGGATGTTACCCCTACTAGTCAGATTGGACATCCAGGAATGGCGGTCCACTGACAGTGGTGGTGTTCCGACTTGATGGACTCCTCGTGTGACTAGGGGGTGAATTAACTGCATTGATGTTACATACTGTCACAACCAGATAGCTGAGAAGCTCTGACAGAAGCCTTCCAGAACCTCCTCCTTGAGTTTTCTTTCTTGTGGTGTTCAGTTCCTCATCTCGTTAGCCTCTCTCAGCTGTCATGTAGTTGGACTGATTGCTTCCCTTTAAATTCCTCCCCATAATGCATTACTGGGCGGCTTATACTTCTTCCTGGAGTGTGTGTGCATGCTGATCCTATTTCCCAGTCTGCTACTAAGTTAAGTGCTGTACATTTATCTGTTATTTTCTGTTTGCTGGATCCCAGGTGACCCTGACTCCCTCCGTGTCTGGTGTAGGGAGCCGGTGGTCGTGTCCCCTCACTATTGTAGGGTGTTCAGGTGTTATATAGTCGAGGTACGTGGATATGCAACCATCCACCTTTGGGACTTTTGCATAGGCTGAGCAGCCAGGGAAAGTGCCAGGTTTTGTGCAGGGGTCTCCCTTTTGGTTCCTTAGCTTTGGATCCAGTGAGTCATATATGCATGTTGCATTGTCTTGTTTCCTGTACACCGTCCGTGACATTATAAGCCGCCATAACCGTCTCAAGCATGGATCCGGTTTCACTTTTGGCTGAACGCTTCCAGGGTCTTTAATTGGAGGTAGCTGATCTCCATAAGACTTTTTCTCAGCTTCAAGTGACCGGTTCAGCTTGCGTTCATGGAGTTTGTTCTGAGCCTAAGATCTCCCTCCCGGATACGTTCTCCAGGGGTAGTGAGAATTTTGTGCATTTTAGAGAGGCTTGCAAACTCCATTTTCGCCTTCTTCCCCATTCCTCTGGTGATGAGGAACGGAGGGTGGGGATCATTATATCGCTGCTCAGGGGTAACGCTCAGTCTTGGGCCTTTTCGCTGCCGGAGGAGGCACGGCCTCTCCGTTCAGTGGATGAATTCTTTTTGCCTGGGTCAGATATATGATGATCCGGATCGTATTGCTCTGGCTGAGTCTAGACTAGGTCTATTAAGCCAGGGTAAACAATCCGCAGAGATATACTGCTCAGAATTTCGGAGATGGGCAGCTGATACTGGTTGGAATGATGCTGCACTCCGAAGTCAATTTTGCCATGGTCTTTCAGAGGGATTGAAAGATGCATTTGCCTTTCATGAGAGGCCTATTTCCTTGGACTCTGCTATGTCTCAGGCCGTTCGTATTGACAGGCGTCTTAGAGAGAGAGGAGAGATCTCTCCTTCCTGTCATACTCAGTCCCAGGACAGTGCAGCGGTCTCATTCTGTGCGCAGGTGTCTCGGTCGCTGTCAGTCCCTTCTGAGCAGGAGCCCATGCAGCTGGGGTTGATTGCTTCTGACAATAGAAGATTCAGCTCGCATGGGAGGGTTTGTTTTTGTTGTGGAGGTATAAATCATTTGGCAAATGTTTGTCTCTCTAGGAGATTCAGGCAGTTTTCTGGGAGTAATAAAGAAACAAACAGGAAAAAATCTTTTAACAATGTTCCGTCTGTTACTATTGGCAGGGTTGAGGCGGAAATTGAAGGTTTTCCGTTTGCATGTAGTTCCCGTTTTGTCCTGCCTGCTAGGGTGGTGCTAGAGAGCAAGAGCATTTTTTGTGATATTTTTGTGGAGAGTGGAGCAGCTGTCAATCTCATTGATAATCAATTTGCAATAACTCATGGTTTCCAGGTGCGCACTTTTGGAAAGGATATTCCTTTTTTTACTATTGATTCCGCTCCACTTTCTCAGAAATCATTAAAGGGCATAGTTCACAATATCAGTTTAATTGTGAGTGATGCTCATGTTGAGGATGTGTCATGTTTCGTCCTTAGCGGTTTGCCTACTCCTCTAGTGTTGGGGCTACCCTGGCTCACTAAACATAACCCCACCATTAATTGGCAAGCGAGGCAAATAAATGGTTGTAATAAAGCTCTAATTCAAGATACAGCGGGTGGTCGTGAAGTTATTCAATCAATATCACCGAGGTACGACTACCTAAAATTTAACCTTTATTTTGGTCAGTTAAAAATTCCCTGGAAGAGGAACGACTAGTGCAACAAAACACAACATAAACACAGTACAATTAACACACGGACGAGCAGGATCAGACAAGCGGATCATTATGAGAGGGAAAAAGGGGAGGAACGCATCAGGGCAACCCGTGCCATAACAATATCTGTCCCTGCGATATCCCTTTATGACTCCTCAGCCCGGAGATGTGTCTTAATGGTAGGCACACTCCGTCCACGTACCTATGCTGTCTATCCTTATGATGCCCTTTATATACTATCCCATATGGATATCTGGGTAATAGTATATATAGAAGATATCGGTTGTACAATCACGTTTCCCGACGCGTTTCCCCCCTTCCTCTCATTGAAGGGGTTCATCAGGGGACAAAAACAATGTCAGTCAAACACATAAAGTGTTCAACAGATATCCATGAAGATGGATCATTAGTCTGGAGGCCACAACCAAAACAAGTTCACTGACTATACAAGAGTCCGCACACGGTTATGTTAAGATAAACAAACTCTCCACCAGTAAAGAGTATACTTAGCTGGTCCACTGGAAGGATATCCAAGTCAGCGGTTCTAGGTGAACGCCTTGAAAGGGCCTCCAGGGGGCAAAATATGTTGTAGCTCCAATTTGTGTGAAGTTCTCACCGTCCCTAAATAGCCAGATGGGGCTTGTCCCAATTAAAGGGACCAATCAGGGATGCTGGTGTCGATCATGTGATCCTGCCATAGGGAGGGGCCAATATAGGTTACAGTAATCATGCTGAATATCCTCCTAAGTAAGGAGGACATAACCAGATTAGATCTACCCCCTTAAATGTTGAACCGGGTTACAGGTAAACCGCATAATTATTATCAAACTAGGCAGCCACTAAGATGAAAGAACGATCAGGCTGTCGAAATACTGATGGAACGCACGCCGACAGGTAAAATGGCCGTGCGTTCCACCTCCAACCAATGGGGACAGAGCCCCACTAGTCCTCCGTCATGCGTCACCGGAAGTAGGTGGATGGAACGCACGTCACTCAGAGATGACCGCGCGCTCCATCTACAGCCAATGAGGGGCCACCACCGCATCATACAGTAGGGACGTAGGGATAACCAATGCCTTCCCCCATTCGGTCAGCTGACCCTGCGAAAGCGCAGTGCCATTCATTGATAAATCCAGCCTCCAGTACATTTGATCCAAAATAGCAGCAATTAGGGATAAGTAATGGCAGACATCATATACATAATGACGGTTGTAGGAATACCGAAATATATGTCCGCCGGGTAGGTACTTAGTTAACCCTATTAATCCCAGGATATGGAGGAGGGGCAAGAAAACATAAGATCCTTGCAGTCTGGATCTATCAATGAATACATCCATTGACCGATCACTGTAATGGCATAATGGTCCCAGATGCACTTACCATGCACCGGCCACTTCACAATTTAACAGGACATCTTTATTGGTGAACTACCACATATTAATGAATGACGGTGTATTGTCCGTCGATGCTATGTTAATGGTGCAAAACAGATATTTAATTAGATGTCATATGGGTAATAGATAAATGTCACCCCTAAGATAAACACAAATATGACACTTTATGTGTCGATAATAAATTCTATCCATTATAATAGGATCAAGTGTATGGGAGTATATCGAACATTTCCAATAGCGCCTGTATAAACCCAAAACTATGGATCTATAGGAAACATGTAAAAACGAGTTTCTCGTTCAAGCCTCTAGGGGACTGGGACCGCAACCGATGAATCCATTCGGCTTCCTTCTGTAGGATCTTACGGTCCCAGTCTCCTCTCCTAGGGGATGGTCTGATAATCTCCAAGGCCGCGAATTTGAGTGATTTGGGATCCCCCTTATGGCATTCCCAGATATGGTTAGCTACCGGGGTTTCTTTTCGCTTTTTAATATCATTGATATGCTCAAGGATACGTCTACGGAATTCTCTAAAGGTTTTTCCCACATAGCGGGCATGTACACTGCGCCAAATAAATCACTCCTTTGCTTCTACAATTGGAAAAATCTCTGATGACATAATTAATACCAGTCGCCGAACAGATGTTGATTTTTGTGTTGTTGATATAGCTGCAGGCCATGCATGCCCCACAGCGGAACATTCCCAATGGCTTGCGATCCAGCCATGTGCCCTCAGGGGTTGGTCGTACGTAATGACTATGTACTAAGCGATCCCGAAGACTCCGGCCCCGCCTAAAGGTAATGCTCGGGCGTGCGGGAAGCACATCTGCAACCCCAGGGTCCATCAGAAGGATAGGCCAGTATTTAGTGATAATTTCTCTGACCTCCTTATTCATGGTGTCATAGGTGGAGATAATCCTCATGATGTCACCATCTTTGTCATTTAAATCCCTAGGTACCAATAGTGTCTCGCGATCCCTAGAGACCGCACTCTGGAAAGCTTCCCGGAGTACATTCTGTGGGTAACCCCTAGTTTTGAAACGATCTTGTAATTTTCTTGACTCTTGATAAAAACTGTCATGATTAGAACAGTTTCTTTTCATACGCAAGTATTGCCCTCGTGGAATACCCCTTTTAAGACTCATGGGGTGATGACTCTCCCAGTGAAGGAGGTTGTTGGTGGCGGTTTCTTTCCTAAATGTGGAGGTAACTAGTCTATCTCCTTTTTTGGTGATCCTGATGTCCAAAAAGGTGAGAGACTCATGGTGGAACTCGGATGTGAACGAGAGACCTAAATCGTTGACATTAAGCGCCTTTACAAATAGCGCAAATTCCTCATCATTACCGTTCCATATTATAAACATGTCATCGATGTATCTTGTCCACAGTGTGATCTTATCTACCCACCAGGACTGTGTGTCTGGAAAAACCACTTTATCCTCCCACCAGCCCAGGAAGAGATTAGCATACGATGGGGCACATGAACTCCCCATCGCTGTCCCCCTGAGCTGGTGGAAGACGCGCGTGTCGAAAAGAAAAAAGTTATGAGTAAGAACGAATTCCAAGAGCGTCAACACAAAGTCGTTGTGAAATCTATGTGAGACAGCCTTGGTTTTAAGAAAATCAGATACCGCCACAGACCCCTATCATGAGGAATACAGCTGTACAAAGATTCTACATCTATGCTAGCCAATGAGCAAGATGTTTCGATACTGATGGACTCGATCTTTCGTAAAAAGTCCATAGAGTCTCGGGTGTATGAAGGCAAAGCCGATACAAAACCCTTAAGTACATGGTCGATATAAATACCGCTGTTTTGTGTTACCGAGCCGACCCCAGATATAATCAGGCACCCCTTTAGTGGAGAGGTGCCCTTATGGATTTTAGGTAAACCATAAAATGTGGCAATCTGGGGTGTGCTCGGCAACAAAAAACGGTATTCCACATCCGAAATGACCTTTCTAGAAAGGCCATCCTTCAAAATATTTTCCAGTTCTTTCAGAAAGATATCTGTGGGGTCAGAAGGCAGTACACGATAACAACAACGATCGTTCAATAGGCGTTCACACATGTGTTTGTACTCTATGTGACCCATAATCACTAAATTCCCGCCCTTATCTGCCGGCTTGAATATTATTGAGGTGTCTTTTTCAAGCACCCGAAGAGCCTCCATCTCAGGGCCAGAAAGATAATAGAAATGTGGTGAGTTAGCGGGTAATCTTTCAATTTCCTCTGTGGTCATTTGTAAATATATTTCTATGTGATCGTAGTTCATCGGAGGTGCAGGTTTCTTACTTTTTGGTTGGAGATCAGTAAATGGACCCTGACCAGGTGTCCATGTGCCTTCCTCCAATAGATCACAGAGGATTTTGAAGTCTGCATAGTCACTTTCCTGTAGGCCCATTTGTTCACAGGTGGCTTTGGTATTATTCTTCATAAATTTATGCCATTTAAGTTTCCTTGAGAATAAATTTAAGTCCTTGGTCCACACAAATGGATCAAACCTAGTAGTGGGGACGAAGGATAAGCCCCTCTTAAGCATACTCTCTTCAATGGCACTAAGGGTCCGTGAGGAGAGGTTGATGATCTGTAATTCATCAACGGCCTTCCTAGTTGCCTTCCCTAGACACGATTGCGGAGATCGTAAGGCCCTCCCCTGGCTAAAAATTCCCCTGTGATGTGAGAGAGGGAATAGAGACAGAAGAAGAAGAAGAGGACTGAGAGGGTACCAGGGAAGGGTAGTCGCGCCCTTTCCCCCCTTTGTTGTCCAATTTTGCCCATTATTTGATATTATAGCGGCCTATTCCACCTCTTCTCTGACCTCCTCTATAATTACCTCTTCCCCTGTTTTGTGGGGGTTCCGAGTCAGAGAACTCCTGCTCGGATGAAGAGACGTCAGTCTCCGAGGGGGGTTGGGATCCCCCAGTAAACTGGTAGGCCCTATTCTCCTTAAACTCTTTAAGGTCCTTGTTGAATTGTCTATGTTTCCTCTCCTTGATCAGACCCTGGAACCTTTCAACTGCCGTCTGCAGGGATACCTCCCTTCTATTGAAGTCTGGGTCTGTCTTATAGGAAATAGCCAACTCAACAGGGCCTTTAAGTTTCTCTGAGGATCTCTCAAAGTACAGTCGTTCCTCTGTCAGCAGTATATTCATTAAGCTAAGTGAGCTGTTCGTCAGCTCCTGTTCCCATAGGGTGAGTAGACCAGGTGACCGTACCCTCTCTGCTGGTGTGATCCTTATCCGTAGTCCTTGAGGGACAATCCGATACTCAAGGTAACTTTCGATGGACTTAATATCCCACCACGATTTTATATTATTCTTGTATTCCTCATAAAGGTCTGTGAATGTGAGTTTACAAGTTAATGAATTGGAAAGGCCCAGCAACTCCTTATCCGAAAAGATATCCCTAGCTTCTTTAACAAGATCCTCGGTATATAATGTACCGGATAGAAAACTAGCCATGAGGGCAATTAATGTAATAAAGCTCTAATTCAAGATAAAGCGGGTGGTCGTGAAGTTATTCAATCAATATCACCGAGGTACGACTACCTAAAATTTAACCTTTATTTTGGTCATTTAAAAATTCCCTGGAAGAGGAACGATTAGTGCAACAAAACACAACATAAACACAGTACAATTAACACACGGACGAGCAGGATCAGACAAGCGGATCAATATGAGAGGGAAATTTGCGCTATTTGTAAAGGCGCTTAATGTCAACGATTTAGGTCTCTCGTTCACATCCGAGTTCCACCATGAGTCTCTCACCTTTTTGGACATCAGGATCACCAAAAAAGGAGATAGACTAGTTACCTCCACATTTAGGAAAGAAACCGCCACCAACAACCTCCTTCACTGGGAGAGTCATCACCCCATGAGTCTTAAAAGGGGTATTCCACGAGGGCAATACTTGCGTATGAAAAGAAACTGTTCTAATCATGACAGTTTTTATCAAGAGTCAAGAAAATTACAAGATCGTTTCAAAACTAGGGGTTACCCACAGAATGTACTCCGGGAAGCTTTCCAGAGTGCGGTCTCTAGGGATCGCGAGACACTATTGGTACCTAGGGATTTAAATGACAAAGATGGTGACATCATGAGGATTATCTCCACCTATGACACCATGAATAAGGAGGTCAGAGAAATTATCACTAAATACTGGCCTATCCTGATGGACCCTGGGGTTGCAGATGTGCTTCCCGCACGCCCGAGCATTACCTTTAGGCGGGGCCGGAGTCTTCGGGATCGCTTAGTACATAGTCATTACGTACGACCAACCCCTGAGGGCACATGGCTGGATCGCAAGCCATTGGGAATGTTCCGCTGTGGGGCATGCATGGCCTGCAGCTATATCAACAACACAAAAATCAACATCTGTTCGGCGACTGGTATTAATTATGTCATCAGAGATTTTTCCAATTGTAGAAGCAAAGGAGTGATTTATTTGGCGCAGTGTACATGCCCGCTATGTGGGAAAAACCTTTAGAGAATTCCGTAGACGTATCCTTGAGCATATCAATGATATTAAAAAGCGAAAAGAAACCCCGGTAGCTAACCATATCTGGGAATGCCATAAGGGGGATCCCAAATCACTCAAATTCGCGGCCTTGGAGATTATCAGACCATCCCCTAGGAGAGGAGACTGGGACCGTAAGATCCTACAGAAGGAAGCCGAATGGATTCATCGGTTGCGGTCCCAGTCCCCTAGAGGCTTGAACGAGAAACTCGTTTTTACATGTTTCCTATAGATCCATAGTTTTGGGTTTATACAGGCGCTATTGGAAATGTTCGATATACTCCCATACACTTGATCCTATTATAATGGATAGAATTTATTATCGACACATAAAGTGTCATATTTGTGTTTATCTTAGGGGTGACATTTATCTATTACCCATATGACATCTAATTAAATATCTGTTTTGCACCATTAACATAGCATTGATGGACAATACACCGTCATTCATTAATATGTGGTAGTTCACCAATAAAGATGTCCTGTTAAATTGTGAAGTGGCCGGTGCATGGTAAGTGCATCTGGCACCATTATGCCATTACAGTGATCGGTCAATGGATGTATTCATTGATAGATCCAGACTGCAAGGATCTTATGTTTTCTTGCCCCTCCTCCATATCCTGGGATTAATAGGGTTAACTAAGTACCTACCCGGCGGACATATATTTCGGTATTCCTACAACCGTCATTATGTATATGATGTCTGCCATTACTTATCCCTAATTGCTGCTATTTTGGATCAAATGTACTGGAGGCTGGATTTATCAATGAATGGCACTGCGCTTTCGCAGGGTCAGCTGACCGAATGGGGGAAGGCATTGGTTATCCCTACGTCCCTACTGTATGATGCGGTGGTGGCCCCTCATTGGCTGTAGATGGAGCGCGCGGTCATCTCTGAGTGACGTGCGTTCCATCCACCTACTTCCGGTGACGCATGACGGAGGACTAGTGGGGCTCTGTCCCCATTGGTTGGAGGTGGAACGCACGGCCATTTTACCTGTCGGCGTGCGTTCCATCAGTATTTCGACAGCCTGATCGTTCTTTCATCTTAGTGGCTGCCTAGTTTGATAATAATTATGCGGTTTACCTGTAACCCGGTTCAACATTTAAGGGGGTAGATCTAATCTGGTTATGTCCTCCTTACTTAGGAGGATATTCAGCATGATTACTGTAACCTATATTTGCCCCTCCCTATGGCAGGATCACATGATCGACACCAGCATCCCTGATTGGTCCCTTTAATTGGGACAAGCCCCATCTGGCTATTTAGGGACGGTGAGAACTTCACACAAATTGGAGCTACAACATATTTTGCCCCCTGGAGGCCCTTTCAAGGCGTTCACCTAGAACCGCTGACTTGGATATCCTTCCAGTGGACCAGCTAAGTATACTCTTTACTGGTGGAGAGTTTGTTTATCTTAACATAACCGTGGGCGGACTCTTGTATAGTCAGTGAACTTGTTTTGGTTGTGGCCTCCAGACTAATGATCCATCTTCATGGATATCTGTTGAACACTTTATGTGTTTGACTGACATTGTTTTTGTCCCCTGATGAACCCCTTCAATGAGAGGAAGGGGGGAAACGCGTCGGGACACGTGATTGTACAACCGATATCTTCTATATATACTATTACCCAGATATCCATATAGGATAGTATATAAAGGGCATCATAAGGATAGACAGCATAGGTACGTGGACGGAGTGTGCCTACCATTAAGACACATCTCCGGGCTGAGGAGTCATAAAGGGATATCGTAGGGACAGATACTGTTATGGCACGGGTTGCCCTGATGCGTTCCTCCCCTTTTTCCCTCTCATATTGATCCGCTTGTCTGATCCTGCTTGTCCGTGTGTTAATTGTACTGTGTTTATGTTGTGTTTTGTTGCACTAGTCGTTCCTCTTCCAGGGAATTTTTAACTGACCAAAATAAAGGTTAAATTTTAAATAAATGGTTGGAGTGACTTTTGCAGAGAGAATTGCCTCACAACATCTGTTTCTGAGGTGGCTACTAAGATTGTACCATCTTTTCTCTCTGAATTTTCGGATGTCTTCTCTGAGAGTGGAGTTCAGGATTTGCCCCCGCACAGGGAGTACGATTGCCCTATTAATCTCATCCCAGGCGCCAAGCTGCCTAAATCTCGTTTATACAATCCTTCCCAACCTGAGAGGATCGCTATGCGTGCTTATATCTCTGAGAGTCTGAGAAAAGGACACATACGACCCTCAAAGTCACCTGTTGCCGCTGGTTTTTTCTTTGTTAAGAAAAAAGATGGTTCTTTAAGACCTTGTCTGGATTTCAGGGAGCTGAACAGTATCACTATTCGTGACCCTTATCCGCTTCCTCTGATCCCGGACCTGTTTAACCAGGTTGTTGGGGCTAAAGTATTTTCCAAATTAGATCTAAGAGGGGCATACAACCTGGTCAGGGTCAGAGAAGGAGACGAATGGAAGACGGCCTTCAATACCCCTGAGGGCCATTTTGAGAATTTGGTTATGCCTTTTGGTTTGATGAATGCACCAGACGTTTTTCAGCATTTCGTGAACAGCATTTTTTTATCATTTGATGGGAAAATTTGTATTAGTGTATTTGGATGACATTTTGATTTTTTCTCCTGATTTCAAAACTCATAAGGAACATTTACGTCAAGTCTTGCTCATCCTGTGGGAGAATAAATTATATGCGAAACTGGAAAAATGTGTGTTTGCGGTTCCAGAAATTCAGTTTCTGGGGTTTCTTCTCTCCGCTTCTGGTTTTCGCATGGACCCTGAGAAGGTCCGCGCTGTGCTTGAGTGGGAGCTTCCTGAGAATCAGAAGGTGCTGATGCATTTTTTGGGCTTTGTCAATTATTACAGGAAGTTTATTTTGAATTATTCCTCTATTGTTAAACCACTCACTGATATGACCAGAAAGGGGGCAGATTTTTTTTCTTGGTCAGTAGAGGCGCGTAAGGCTTTTTCTAATATCAAGGAGAGTTTTGCTTCCGCTCCCATCTTGGTGCAACCTGATATTTCTTTACCCTTCATAGTTGAGGTTGATGCTTCTGAGGTGGGTGTGGGGGCGGTCTTGTCTCAGGGTTCCTCTCCTGCCAAATGGCGACCGTGTGCCTTTTTCTCGAAAAAACTCTCCTCCGCAGAGAGAAATTACGATGTGGGAGATAGGGAATTGTTGGCCATCAAGTTGGCTTTTGAGGAATGGCGCCATTGGCTAGAGGGAGCCAGACACCCTATTATCGTATTTACTAACCATAAAAATCTGGCCTACTTGGAGTCAGCCAAGCGCCTGAACCCGAGACAGGCCAGATGGTCTAATTTTGTTGTCACGTTCCGCCCTGGAGTTAAGAATGTGAAGGCAGATGCCCTGTCACGTTGTTTTCCGGAAGGCAGGAAATTTGAAGACCCGGGTCCCATTTTGGCTGAAGGTGTGGTGGTCTCTGCTTTTTTTTCTGAATTGGAGGCAGAGGTGCAGGCAGCCCAGTCAGAGGCTCCTGATCTTTGTCCTCCTGGGGGGTTGTTTGTGCCTCTCGCTTTAAGACACAAAATTTTTAAGGAACACCACAATACGGTCCTTGCTGGGCACCCGGGGGCAAGAGCCACACTGGATCTCATCGCTCGGAGATTCTGGTGGCCTGCGCTTCGTAAGTCGGTTGAGGGTTTTGTGGCAGCCTGCGAGACTTGCGCTCGTGCCAAAGTCCCTCATTCACGGCCATCAGGTCCTCTCCTTCCCTTACCCATTGCTTCCCGTCCTTGGACACATCTGTCCATGGACTTCGTAACGGACCTGCCTCGTTCCTCGGGGAAGACTGTGATTCTGGTGGTGGTGGACCGTTTTAGCAAAATGGTGCATTTCATCCCTTTTCCTGGTTTGCCCAATGCTAAGACGCTGGCGCAGGCATTTATTGATCACATTGTCATATTGCACGGTATTCCTTCAGACATAGTCTCTGATAGGGGCACACAGTTTGTTTCCAGATTCTGGAAGGCTTTCTGTTCTCGCTTGGGGGTTCGGTTGTCATTCTCTTCTGCTTTCCACCCACAGTCGAATGGCCAGACAGAGCGCGTCAATCAGAATCTGGAGACATATCTGCGCTGTTTTGTGGCGGAGAATCAAGAGGATTGGTGTTCTTTTTTGTCCCTTGCTGAGTTTGCTTTAAATAACCGTCGTCAGAAGTCCTCTGATAAGTCACCATTTTTTGGTGCATATGGGTTTCATCCGCAGTTTGGGACTTTCTCGGGAGAGGGGTCTTCTGGTTTACCTGATGAGGACAGATTCTCCTCGTCTTTGTCATCTATTTGGCAAAAGATTCAGGATAATCTAAAAAGCATGAGTGAGAGATATAAGCGTGTGGCAGATAAGAGACGTGTGCTTAGTCCGGACCTGAATGTTGGTGATCTGGTGTGGTTGTCTACCAAGAATATCAAATTGAAGGTTCCCTCCTGGAAGTTGGGTCCTAGGTTTATTGGGCCTTACAAAATCCTGTCTGTCATCAATCCTGTTGCCTACCGTCTTGATCTTCCTCAGACTTGGAAAATCCATAATGTTTTTCATAAGTCCTTATTGAAACCTTATGTTCAACCCATTGTACCCTCGCCTTTGCCTCCTCCTCCGATTATGGTTGATGGGAATCTTGAATTTCAGGTCTCTAGGATTGTGGATTCTCGTCTTGTCCGCGGTTCTCTTCAGTACCTTGTTCATTGGGAGGGTTATTGTCCTGAGGAGAGGATGTGGGCCCCAGTGACGGACATTAAGGCCTCTCATCTCATCAGGGCTTTCCATAGGTCCCATCCTGAGAAGGTGGGCTCTGAGTGTCCGGAGTCCACTCATAGAGGGAGGGGTACTGTCACAACCAGACAGCTGAGAAGCTCTGACAGAAGCCTTTCAGAACCTCCTCCTTGAGTTTTCTTTGTTGTGGTGTTCAGTTCCTCATCTTGCTAGCTTCTCTCAGCTGTCATGTAGTTGGACTGATTGCTTCCCTTTAAATTCCTCCCCATAATGCATTACTGGGCGGCTTATACTTCTTCCTGGAGTGTGTGTGCATGCTGATCCTATTTCCCAGTCTGCTACTAAGTTAAGTGCTGTTCATTTATCTGTTATTTTCTGTTCGCCCGCTCTAGGACCTTCCTCATCTCGATTATTTTTAAGGTACACCTGCACTAAATTATTTGATTATGAAGATATTCACAGATGTGACAGGTTACAGTTATGTAGAAAGAATGGAAGGCCACAGCAGCATCTCACCAATATTCTTCTTTATTTAGAACAACACCTCACAACAAGGCATAAAAAATCTTTGCAGCAACGTTTTGTCAAGCATGTTTACAATTAAAATTACAGCCTATAAATCACAAATGATAAGACCGCCCACACCGCTAAGCAACCAATCGAGATTAGTATGTGTGTAACACACCTGTATAATCGACCCATGAGTACTGACATAATGAGACGTATCAGCCAGCTGCAACAAATAGCAATCGTACCTGTGTGGGGCCACCATGCACAGACATCCTCCGTCAATCCAGCGTCTCATAATCAGCAATGCGCATGTCCGCATACTTCATCGCATACGTCACCACAATGCGACATGCGCATGACGTGCCCAACTGAATCCCGATACATAGTCTGCGCCGGTCTATTTGCGTCATCAGGGGGCGGCCGACAGACGTCACAAGGCCACTCCCACCTGGCGCTCCAGGCTGACGTGTGCATGAGGACTCAATGGAATTACCAATAGAGGGCGCTCGTACTACTGTCAAATTTAAACAATGTGCAGAGCGCTTGCTGGATTAGAGCCATAGCTAGGTATTGTAGGCGCATTGCGCAAATTTTTAGCGCAAGGAAAGACCAAGGCAACTGTGAAAAGATATGAGCGCCACACAGGTACAGGTGCAGCAGGCATAATACAAAAAAAAAATATACAAAAATCATTGTGTGTTAACAGCAGATAACACCCTCATTAGGCTCAAATTCTCATTGATGAATTATACACCATATCAAAATATTGGGACAAAAAAACTCTAATATTTATCGTACAGTGCTATAAAGCGGTGTGAATAAGGCATATAATTTAAAAACATAGCAAAATACTATAACAGAAGAGAAATATATGAAAACAGCCACATTGAAAATACGATTACGGTAAATCCAGATTTAGCTGATGCCAGCCACATTAAACTCTAGATTTAAACCAAATGGCTGTAAAGATTTCAATGTGTAGATCCATTTGAGCTCCTTCTTCCTTAATATTGCGTCCTTGTCACCCCCTCTCCGTAACGGACCCACGCTGTCAATGACTCTAAAGCGAAGTTTGTTAACAGAATGCCCCGCCTCCACGAAATGTTTCGCAACGGGCTTATCCATGTTCATCTTGCGTATTGTACTCTTATGTTTGTTAATACGCTCTCTAACTTCCATGGTGGTCTCTCCCACATAAATAAGGCTGCAAGGGCATTGGATGGCATAAATCACATCCCGTGACCTGCAGGTGTAATAGCCATTGATTTTATATTTTTTCCCACTGTAAGGGTGGGAGAAATGATCACCTTTGAGAACGTTACCACAATTACAACAAGATAAACATGGATAAGTCCCGTTTTTGCGCGGTGCAAGTAGTTTTTGTGTCAATAACTGGCCGCCTATGTCGGATTTAACCAGTCTATCACGGAGGCTAGGGTTCCGCCTGTACGCCATCATCGGTGGGGACTTGAATTCTTCTATTTCTAGCAAACCCCTTTGGAGTATATGCCATTCCTTTCTAAGGATATGGGCGATGTCGCCACTGTCCCGACCGATGATGGACACAAACGGAACCCTAGCCTCAGAGCTCGCTTTTGTTGATTTCCGTAGTGCAGTACATCTGTCAACCAATCTCACCCTCTGTTTAGTTCTAACAAGTAGGGGTTTCAGGTAACCTCGTTCCAAGAATCGTGTGCACATAGTATCAATCCTCTGTGCACATATTTCTTCGTCGGAGACTATTCTCTTTACCCTTAAGAGCTGACCCCATGGAAGGGAGTCAAGCATTCTATGTGGGTGATAGCTATCATGCATTAGTAAAGTGTTGCGGTCAGTGGGCTTCCGATAGAGGTCCGTAGCCAGAAGACCCTCCATCACGTAGACACGCACATCAAGGAACTGCAGTTCACTGGATGAGACAGTAACAGTGAACTGCAGGCCCGGGACACCCGCATTCAAATGCAAATAAAACGCTTCGAGTTCATCCATGCTGCCTGTCCAGATCATAAAGATGTCGTTGATGTAGCGCCACCAACATAGGACTCTCCCAGAGAAAGGGGAGTGGTACACAAGTCTGTCCTCCACCTCAGCCATGAAGATGTTAGCGTAGGTGGGGGCCATGTTAGACCCCATGGCCACACCCCGCTGCTGCTGATAGAAAGTGTCCCCGAAGAGGAAGTAACTCCTCTTCTGGACTACCTCCAAGAGGCGGAGGACAAATCGGCACACCCCCGGGGAGAGCCCCATGTCGGCCAGGGCCACATCGACGACACCCAGCCCATATGTATGGTCAATCGATGTGTATAGAGATACTACATCGAAACTGACCAACAGGAAATGGGCGGGCAGTTGCAAATCCTGTAATTTAGATAGGAAATGCCCAGTGTCCTTGATATAGGATGGGGCGGAGGTCGCCCGGACCTGCAATAACTTGTCCAGAAAGACAGACAATGGATTGAAGACCGAGCCCCTACCAGAAACAATCGGTCGACCCGGTGGATCAATCTATCTCTTGTGGATCTTGGGGAGTATGTATAACATCGGGGTGATAGGGTGGGGTACCATGAGGTATTGGTACAAACCATCATCAATAATTGAATTTTGTAGTGCCTCCTCCAATATCACCCCGATGTCACGCATAATATCCCATTTGGGATCCCCGGGTAGTTGTTTGTATACCTCAAGATCACGCAATTGTCTGTCTATCTCGCCAACATACATCGCAGTGTCCATAACGACCACCGCCCCACCCTTATCAGCAGGCTTGATGGTAATGCGGGTATCACGTTCCAATGCCATGATAGCCTGTCGTTCCGACATCGAGAGGTTATTCCTACCACCGCTAGTGGGATTCAAAGATTCGATCTGCTTGTGCACTATGTGAATGTATGATTCAACCACATGGTTGGTATGGGGTGGTGAAAAGACACTGGGTTTCTTGAGTTGTAATTCTTTACATGTAAGTAACGCAGTATTGTTTTTGCTAATCACAGGTATTTTATTACCATCAACATTCTTAGATGCAAAAAAACACTTTAAACGTAAATTTCTAAAGAAACGTTGTAAATCCAACTCTAAAGAGAACCAGTCTCTATCAACAGTAGGAGAAAAACTTAGTCCACGACTCAATACCTGAGTCTGTACAGGGGTAAGCGTAACTGAAGAGATATTTATGACCAGTTGTGTTATCTCCGTGGATTGCGTCTGGTTGATCTCGCAGACATCACTTGATTCGGAGGTGGTTTCACTTTTACGTGACCGATGGTGTTTTCTTCCACCCCGGCGACATCCCCGTCGCCTAGTTGACCTAAAAAAGGGGCTGACGTGGAGGGTTCATCCGTGGAGTCGGAGACGGTGGAGAAGCCAAAGTGGTTATGGTCAAACCTTTTATTGCGCCTCCTCCTAGGTTTCCCTTGTGGCTGTTGATTACACCAGTTATACACTTTTCCGGACTGGTAATCTTCCAGATCCCTATGCCACTTTTCTCTTTTAACACGTTCGGTCTCACTTCTGTGGCGTAGGGCCTGCTGTGCAATTTTATCAGTGTGTACCGTATATTCATCCACACTGATCAAGGCCTGGATTTGCGCATTAAGCTCGACAATCATTCCCTTAATCTTCTCCACCTCCTTACACAAAAAGTCAATATTAAGCAGAATCAGATCAAAGGAGTATTTATTACTCACCGCCTCGAATTTCATGCAGAAATCTGTATCATTAGGAAAGAGGTTGGGTCGTAAATGAGACCGCAGGCCCCTCGGGATACGGCGGTTCCTGTAATACTCTCTCAGAGTGCTCAGATGTAACTCCATCGTGGTCAGTCTTTTTGACTCCTGTTCACATTTGCGTTTTAGCAGATCAATGGAGGGAGTGCTTAGGAAGGAGACATCACTGGATTCAGATCCAATTAATTTCAATATTTCTTCATCCGTATACATATATGCCATGGTGTTTGGTGTGTCAATGCTCTTACCAGGGCCTGGGGGTACATCCATGTTCACATAAAAGTGTAAGCAGGCAGGAATACTCCCCCGTGCACGCTCCCCAGATCAGGTTATGAAGAGGGTAGGTTTGTTCAGGAGCAGCAGCACAGACGGCTTGTAAAGAGCCAGAATGGTGAACACGCAGCAGCTGGGCAGGGGATCGCAGATCCAACGCGGTCCAAGGGCATGTAGAAAGAATGGAAGGCCACAGCAGCGTATCCCCTGCCCAGCTGCTGCGTGTTCACCATTCTGGCTCTTTACAAGCCGTCTGTGCTGCTGCTCCTGAACAAACCTACCCTCTTCATAATCAGGTTACAGTTATGGGGATTGTTTAAACTTATATGAATTTATAGTTTTGTTTTTTTTGTCTGGCAACATTGCCTATATCACTACACTGTATCAAATGCAAACACATCTGCACTATGAGATATGATGAATGTTGACATATGATGTCTATTTTTGATATTTTGAGACAATTTTTTACTGATTGATGTATTTAAGATCATTATTAATTAACTGTGTGAAGCTGTATAAATGTGAACAATGGATTGCTAAATGCTGTCACTGCTTGAGAAAGATCCCAGGAATCGTACCGAAACGTTGCGGGTCTAGTGAATAAAGTTTTTCTACTTTTTTATGCTTTGGATGTGCCGTGGAATTTCTTTAGCCTATAGATGTACACTGGCTATAACAGTTAACAGAGTCTACAGTAGAAGTCTTGTATTTTTTCAGTCAGTAGCTATGCAGCTCTTATAGCTGTGTGGGTAAGTGCCTTGCTTTTGATACAGAAGGTTGTGGGTTCGGGTCCCAGAAGACACTCATCTCTCTCTCCTGCTGCAGCACAGGCAAGGCATCTGTATCGCTATCCTGGCATTTGTCAGATTCAAATTCTGTAAATGAGGTCGGGATTAGAGTCCACAAATCCAGCAAGACTCGAGGGATTTGTGGATTTGTCGTCCCACCTCTTTTGTTTTTTCACTTTTGTAATGTGCGCTTCTGTAATCCAAGTAGTTGTTCCCTGCTACTTTTTTGAAAAAAGTTTTGGTTAGTATGGTTTTGTTACATGAATATAAGAGAAGGTCCAGGTATTCCATTGATGTTGTTGATCTGTTGGCTGTAAATGTGAGATTCCAGGTGTTTGCGTTGAGGTAAGTGATGAATGCTTCAGCTTCCTCATTGCTGCCTTTCCACATGATGATGAGTTCATCAAGTGTAACGCTTATAGAACACAATCCTGTCCCTCCACTCATGATCGCTGTAGATGAATTGTTCTTCGAATTGTCCCATGTAGAGATTCGCGAAGCTAGGTGTGAATCGCGTGCCCATCGCGGTCCCCTTGCATTGTATATAGATGCTGTTTTCAAATGTAAAGACGTTATGTGTCAAGATGAACCGAATTGCGTCTTTGATAAAAATCTTGTGTTTTGGAGAAAGTTGGTCATCAGTATCAAGATAGTAACTGGATGTGGTAATGTCTGCCTCATGCATTTGAATATAAGGAGGCGACATCCAGTGTAAGCCACAGGTATGTGGGATCCCAACTGATGTCTTTTAGCAGTATTATAAGTTGGGAGGAGTCTCTTAGATGGGAGCAGAGGCTGATGACGTGTTTTTGAAGATGTCTACATAATGTGAAAGGTTACTTGTTAGAGAGTTGATGCTTGAGATGATTGGTCTACTCAGAGTTTTTTTTTCATCTGTGTGTATTTTTGGGAGATGATAAAAAATTGCGGTGGTGGGGTGGTCGATGGTTATAAACTCTCTTTCTTTTTTGCTGCTTGTTTTAAGAGGGCTCGTTGCTCTCTTATGTCCTCGACGAGAAAGTATTTATATGATTTCCTCTATTGTGGGTTGGGTTGAATGAAGACTTTGGTCTGAGGTTGTTATCCATAGTCCCCTGGATATTGATTTTAGCTGATTTATCCCCCCTTCATTGTTCATCTCTCACATACTCTTTACTCCCCCAGGGCCATTTCAATTCTCCCCCATTTGCATTACCATCTCAGGACCATTAACCAGCCTGCTCCATACACACATATACGCAACCATAACCTTCCCTACACTGTCAGTGCAGACCACTACTTTACCAAGCCCCTCCTCCTTCACTCCTCCACCAGCTGTCCAAACAAACCCCCCCCCCCCACCAGCCCTCAGTCCATTCATAACACTGTTCGGGCTGCTGAATCCCCAGTGGAGCGATCGGCACACTAATGCTACTTGGCCCCGCCCACCTCACGCTGATATCTTCCTCCTCTCCAGCGCACGCTTCCCTGCTCATCCTTACAGCATGCACCACGTGCAGTAGCCGGGCCAGAATACTCTAGCCACATCAGTCTTACCACCGAGACAGGTAACAAGAATAATAATCTAATTACATGACCATAACTTTCTTATCATATACCAATTGCCTCTTTAATTACCCTAAACTGTATTTTATTACACAGCATCGCCTGATCAAGTATAATAGCAAAGCCACAGCGCTTCAGCCATATCTATTTCATCTCTGGCAAAGGTAAAAACAATATTAACCATTTCCCAACACCACCACCACTCCCTCATCACTCACCCTTCACTCTGCAATAACTCCTAAACAATTTCTGCCATACAGCATTGTACTACATTGTCAGTAAAAGCGACCGAGGAGCATTAATCAAACAGCAAACATCCAGCCGCACCCAGAGCCACATCCATTTATTGCTATTTCCTCCAACCACCAAAATAATGCACTCACATCTACTTATGATGTCAACATCCATTACATACCGACCAATCACGTTCATCCGCAGGAACTAATCACAGTTTGTGGCTCCATTATCTAATGTTATTAATCTATTTATCTTTTTTTTTCTATCCTTTTATGTTTTTATTTACATACCAATTGATACTCACACCCTACCTGACCCATATAATTTAACATGGGAATACATATGAATTGACCGACTTCTATCTATCTATTTCTATATTTATGTATGAATTCAGGCACACAATTTTATATGACGACATATGAAAACTGATTATTTTTATCAAACTGTTGTGTTTTTGCGAACATTCATTTTCTTGGATGCTTATTCCTTATAGGCCTCTTTCCTCTATAGAGTCTTTATCCATCCAGAAAGCCATTATATATATATACTGTATATATATATATTTTTTTTATATTATTATATTTTTCTTCTCATCTACATTTTGTCTTTTGAACATAGCACTTTTTATTCCATTCTACTATTTTAATTGAAAGATATTTCCACTCTTCCTAGTATTCTTATTTCTTATTTTTGACTATTAGTATTATTGTGAGTTTTATCAAACCCTCGATTTTTATACCTACAATTTCTCTCCCCCTTTTGAGTACACATTTTACATGTATATACTTTTGTTATGATTTATGTCTCTTGTAGACTTGATAAAGGGGTCATGCACAACCCAAAACGTGTTGTCTCTCAATAAACCTGTATTTTCCAATCTGGTTGTGATTTGCGCCTCACGTCCACCAGCTCGCCAGACTACAAAAGTCGTGACGGGCACCGTCATTATTTCTAGTAATCAACCATTGGCGACTTGGCCCTCGCCCTAGGTTCTTTTTGACACGGCAGTCCAACCTGATACCTAGTTTATTTAGCGCAGCGGTCCCCAACCGCCGGTCCACGGCCCAGGACCGGGCCCTGGAAGATTGTATGCCAGACCGCGATGATCAGGGCCGTCTTTAACGCTGTACTAATGAAGTGCTTCCATTATGGAAGAGCTTCATTAGTACAGGAGGACCAGGAAGCGGTGAAGGATCTGTACTCACCGCTTCTTGGTCCTCGGCTCGGCTATAAGCTGTGCAGGGCTGCACACAGCGTGAGGTCGCTGTGTGACCTCACACTGTGCGCCACGATACATAGCCGACAGCAGAATGAAGAGGATCGCGATGGTGACCAGGAGCAGTGTTTTTATTTTATTTGCACTGGCGGCTGACATGGGGGGCTGATGGCTGACATGGGGGGCTGATAGATGGCTAAAGGTTGGGGGGCTGATCTGAGGCATTGGGGGTCTGATATGAGGTCTGATTAACATTGGGGGTCTGATAGCTGGTCTGACCTGAGGTGTAATGAAAAATATATATTTTTTATTGTTTTACTCTAAAACCTAGGTGCATCTTATGTAGGGCAAAAAATACAGTACATTGCAGCAGAGACCAGTGCAGCATAGACCCTAGTTAGTTTATATAGTCGTTATATAGTGTTATATATTTTAATATGCACCTTGAGTTTTGTTATGCGCGTGAATCAGTCAGCGCTGACTAGCACCAGCTAAGCCCCGCCCACCCCTAAGCACCCCAGAACCCCCGCCCCCCCCCCTTTACCCGGTCCCTGGGAAAATTGTCTTGCATGAAACTGGTCCTTGGTGCAAAAAATGTTTAGGAACACTGATTTAGCGGACCTTCATCATGGTTGCACCCAATTCGGTGCAACCTAAACAGGTGAGCATCACATATTCACCTTAATCTCTACTTATTTACCCTATGAGTGCCTTTCTCATCCTGTGGCCACATATCACCTTTGAGGAAACAGGTGCTGGCTTACTGTCTTGCTCAGCATCGGTCACCTCCACATGACACCCCTTGCCCCCCTTCAGCTCCATAGCTCATGTGAAAGTAATACGGCCAATAGCAGCGATCGGGGCTGCAGATAGCCATTATTTAATATGGCTATCTGCTAAGTAGATCAGCTATTGCACAACGGTTCACGAGCAATTATGTCAGTGGACCGGTTGTTTGTTGCGCCCTAATAGTACAGTGCTGGGCAGAAAGTCAGGAAATGCTGCACCCTATTATTATAGAGCAGGTCATGATGAATATAAAAGGGTCAACAATGAGGGGACAACCCAAACTACAGTAATAGAAAATAACAGCACTGCACAATAACTCTATAATCTACATAAACTAATATTAAATAACCAAAATAATAACATTATAATCTACTAAACTGTCACTAAATAAACTAATATATAATTATAGTAGATATTGTATACTTAAAATTGCGATGTAAATTGTCAGTGCTAAACCAAATACTTCAAAAAATGCAATAATTGCCTCCTATTCTTAACTGCTAAAAGAATTTGTTGGGGTTTTCCTAACAGTAATAAATAAAATATATAAGAAAATTACGAAAATTAAGGAGGATCACCAAAAAACGGTGAAGGACATCCGGGCACAGCTATGGAAAGTAATGCAAAAGCTGCAGCAGTTTAAGAAAATGCAGCAAAATGACCTGCAACAATTGGAGTTGCAGGAACAACAACAAAAAAATGCCATAGAGCAACTTAACTTATATGATTGTTTGAATTAAAGTTATTTGCAGTAATAACGTGTCCTTTATTTTTTTTTAGTGATGTTATGTTTTTGTGTAATTTTAACAGAGAACTTATCAGTAAGGACTAGAGTTGAGCGGACACCTGGATGTTCGGTTTCGAGAAGTTCGGCCAAACTTCCCGGAAATGTTCGGGTTCGGGATCCGAACCCGATCCGAACTTCGTCCCGAACCCGAACCCCATTGAAGTCAATGGGGACCCGAACTTTTCGGCACTAAAAAGGCTGTAAAACAGCCCAGGAAAGGGCTAGAGGGCTGCAAAAGGCAGCAACATGTAGGTAAATCCCATGCAAACAAATGTGGATAGGGAAATGAATAAAAATAAAATAAATAAAATTAACCAATATCAATTGGAGAGAGGTCCCATAGCAGAGAATCTGGCTTCACGTCACCCACCACTGGAACAGTCCATTCTCAGATATTTAGGCCCCGGCACCCAGGCAGAGGAGAGAGGTCCCGTAACAGAGAATCTGGCTTCATGTCAGCAGAGAATCAGTCTGCATGTCATAGCAGAGAATCAGGCTTCACGTCAGCCACCAGTGCAACAGTCCATTGGCATATATTTAGGCCCAGCACCCAAGCAGAGGAGAGAGGTCCCGTAACAGAGGATCTGTCTTCATGCCAGCAGAGAATCAGTCTGCATGTCATAGCAGAGAATCAGGCTTCATGTCAGCCACCACTGCAACAGTCCATTGGCATATATTTAGGCCCAGCACCCAGGCAGAGGAGAGAGGTCCCGTAACGGAGGATCTGATTTCATGTCAGCAGAAAATCAGTCTGCATGTCATAGCAGAGAATCGGGCTTCACGTCAGCCACCAGTGCAACAGTTCATTGGCATATATTTAGGCCCAGCACCCAGGCAGAGGAGAGAGGTCCCGTAACAGAGGATCTGTCTTCATGTCAGCAGAGAATCAGTCTGCATGACATAGCAGAGAATCAGGCTTCACGTCAGCCACCACTGCAACAGTCCATTGTCAGATATTTAGGCCCAGCACCCAGGCAGAGGAGAGAGGTCCCATAACACAAAATCATCTGTCTTCATGTCAGCAGAGAATCAGTCTGCATGTCATAGCAGAGAATCAGGTTTCAAGTCAGCCACCACTGCAACAGTCCATTGTCAGATATTTAGGCCCAGCACCCAGGCAGAAGAGAAAGGTCCCATAACACAGAATCTGTCTTCATGTCACCAGAGAATCAGTCTTCATGTCATAGCATAGAATCAGGCTTCACGTCACCAACCACTGTAACAGTCCATTATCATAAATTTAGGCCCCGGCACCCAGGCAGAGGAGAGAGGTCCCATAACACAGAATCTGGCTTCATGTCAGCAGATAATAAGTCTTCATTAGTGATGAGCGGGAGGTGCCATATTCGATTTCGCGATATTTCGCGAATATTCGAGTGAATATTCGTTTTATATTCGTCGAAATCGAATATTCGCAATTATTCCAATGTCGCGAATATTATTCGCATGGAGATACGAATAATTATGCGAATTATCTCCCCCTTTCCTTAGGCAATGTTCCTATGACTAATAAACTATGCCTATACCATATGTGTGTGTATTTTACGAATATTCGTAATTTGCTCTAACGGCGTCTTATTTAATGATTAGAATATTCTAAAAGACGAATTTAGAGCAATGTTATGAATTTTCGTAAAATACACATATAGATTTTTACTTAGCTAAAATGAAGCTATAATCCTTTTTTTGTCCTCAAAATTATTTTGCATCTTATGAACTTAACTTTAGTAAAATATGTACACTATTAAAAAAAATACCATTGCAGTATATTAGCTCAATTACAATCTATTATGTCTATTTTACGAATATTCTTAATATTACTCTAACTCCGTCTTTTATGATCTTCGTAATATTCTAACTTCGTCTTTTAGAATATTCGTTATATTGCTCCAACTTCGTCTTTTTAGAATATTACGAATATTCTAAAACCTGATATATCTGCAATATAACGAATATTCGTATAATGCAGTTTAAACGGCAATGAAATGTTCTTATGCTCATGCGCATGCGCATGATTTACTCCCGGCGGAAGTAACCAGTTCCAGCTTGAATCTCATCGTGCGTCAGTTTCCTGTTAATGCGAATTGAAAGATGGTGGCTAATAAGTTTCTCAAGGCTGAGGAAGAGACTCTCATCATAGTAAGTATAAGTAAATCGTATATTTTTTCGCATACGCTTGTTTGGCATATCTTAAGAATATTCTTATGTATGTTTATTGAATTGAATTTTTCGGATGTCTTTGCATGTGGAAAATATTTTCGGATGGCAGTTAAATTCACATAGCACCTACTTTGATTAGCTATAAATGATAGGTTGAAACAAGTATTGTTGATATTTAAAGGTAATATTTTTTTCAGATAATCATTAACCTCTACTCATACTAGATAACATTTGATTTTATTTGTATTACAAAAAAAAAATAGTTAAGCATTTATGATATGACAAATGTTTGGTCTGCCATCAAAGCGCTATCTCACTGGCATCTGCTGTATATTTATATGCTATCCATACATACATGTGGCCGACGTGTCATTATGTATGGATAGCAGACAAATCTATATCAGAAGCACATTGCACATCTAATTGTAATTTCCTGCCTCACACAATATACCCACACTGCATACCAACAAACACCCCTCAAACCCACACCCCCTCTGACCACCCCCCACCCCAACACACAAACACACACACGCAGTCTATTCAAACTGCGGTCCTCCAGTTGTTCTTAAACTACAACTCCCATTATGCCTTTCTTTCGGATGATAGCTGTAGGCTGTCATGGATTGATGGGAGTTGTATTTTTGCCACAGCTATAGGGACGCAGCTTGCTGGAGGGCCGCAGTGTGCGGATGGCTAGTCTAAAGATTCTAATAAGTGTCCTGTTGGTCAGGAGATGGAATTTTTGACATTCTATATTAGCTGGTTCATTTAGCGTTACCCAGGGTGCACCACGGGGAGGCGACCAGCTTTACACCCCATACCGTACCGTCACGTCACTAGACAGGTACATCTCTCCTCAGATGGACAATATCTAATAGCTTATACCCCACACACATACAATTTTTTAATACAATTTATATTTTATATGTTTACCTTAACTTAAAGTGTAGTATTTCACTCTCAAACATTAATAATAGTTGGTTTGGTGGTTGAGATGATGATGACATGGTGGTGGTCAGTTACTGCGGCATCAAGGCAGCGCACGGCACGCGGTTCCCTGTAATTAAACTACAACATGCAGAGCTTTTAGTTAGACTGCCTCTCGCCGTGTGCTGCCTTGCTGCTGCTGGAACTTTTCCCTTGCCACCAGCGGTGTAGCTGCAGGCCCGGCAGCTGTCCCATCAGTCTGTTCCATCCGTTTCCTTCACTGTCTCTGTGTTACATAATTTCATTGTGTAATACTGCCGAGGGGGCCTGACCAAATCTTGTAGTCCTCCTCCTTCTGTGGGATGGGCCTCTTCTGGGTCAGGGCCGTAAAGCAGACGCGTCTCCTGCTTCCCCTCCTTACACCCCTGGCCGCCACCATTATAGTAAATGTTGACGGATCGGCATTCTTGTCGCTGTGGCGTATTTAGAGGGGCTGCTTGGGGGCCCTGACCCAGAAGGGGCCCATCCTGGTGGAGGAGCACTAAAATATTTTTTCAGGGCCCCTCTCAAGAGTATTACACAATGAAATTATACACAGTGACAGTATAGATAGTGTAGAAAAAATTCATGGAACCGCTGTCGGGCCTGGTCTGAGAGAGCGATCTCTACTAGCCACAGTTATGTGGGTGGCATGAAAGGAAGGGGTTGTGAAAATATTTTTGTGCTAGGTAGGTTGCCCCCATTAAAAAAAATTCTGTGTGGCAAAGTCATTTCTAGCTACGCCATTCTCTGGGGGCATAAGTGAACTAGCGGCAGGACGGATCCGACCGCTAGTTCAACTTTCTGGAATAGCCTGACGTAATCCACTTCTGCTAAAGTTAAAGTTGCGTATTTTTCCTTTTATAAAATTTTTTTGATTACATTTTTTTTTTTTTTAATCACGCAGCGCCTGTTGGAGAGAGGTTACGATGACCTTCGGTCACATGCGGACAAGAAGGTCATCATCAATGACCTTGTTGACGAGCTCCGCAGGGTGCATAAAGGGAGCCACACCCCAATGGCCATTTTGAAAAAGTGGTCGGATCTCAAGAGGCGGCATCTGCAAAGAATCCGCCAGATTCGGGATGCCCACTGCCCAGGTACAATGATTAATTACTGTTGGTGAAATAAACAAAAGTAATGTAATGCTGCGTTACATTTATTATTTGTGATTATAATTTTTACATAAGTCTAATTTGTTATTATAGGTGCTCGCCTTCCCTCGGTCAGGCGCAGGCTTGACACCAAAGATTCTTGGGAGGTGTCTGCGTCTGAGGGGGAGGATGAAGAGCAGCCAGGACCCTCAGGGCCCACAAGTGCCCCTGCACCACCACATGAGGAGGAGGAAGAGGCTGGACTACCGGCCATCCAAGATTCCCCCCCCTCAGCAATTTTGGAGGATACGCCAGAGGAGGAAGAGGATCGCGATTCTCTCATCACCACCCCACACAAGCAGAGTAAATATGTGCTTTTCTTGATTAAACTCATTCACACACACACGTATTAGTTTAGTTATATTGGATAACAGAAAGTCCCACACTTATGCCTCATTCACACGTCAGTGTTCGGTCATTGATTTCCATCAGTGATTCATGACCCAAAACCACGGCCGGCTCTAAACACAGAACAGGAGCAGATCTTTCCTTAAAACGTTATGTCTGTTGAGGCTTCTCTTCTGGTTTTGGCTCACAAATCACTGATGGAAATCACTGACCAAACACTGAAGTGTGAACGAGGCCTTACAGTTAATTACAAGCAGGGTAACAAGACAGTACTATCGCAACCCTCTTTACAGTCTGTCACCGTTCTGGTTCCCTTCTCAGATTTTTCTGTGTTGGGATGGCCTGTCCACACTTTATCTTAACATCCTTGTTAACAGCACCTTTAGGGCTCATGCACACGACAGTATTTTGTGTTCAGTATACTGGCCTTTTTTTTATTTCAGTATGCGGAACATATACTGAACCATTCATTTCAATGGTTCAGCCAAAAATACTGAAGTGTCTCAGTGAGCATTCCATTTCAGTATTTCAGTATTTCCGTGCCAAGAAAAGATAGAACATGTCCTATTATTGCCCGCAAATCACGTTCCGTGGCTCCATTCAAGTCAATGGGTCCGCAAAAATAACGGAACACATCCGTTTTTGCTCAACCATCTTTTCAAAGTGTTATGCCCATCCCAATTTTTGCAATGTAATTACTGTATACTGTATATGGCATACGGAAAAACGAAACAGAAACGGAAACAAAAAACGGAACAACGGATCCGTTAAAAACGGACCGCCAAACACTGAAAAAGCAATACTGCAGTGTGCATGAGCCCTTATGAGAACATAGGATAGAGTAAGTGTGAGACCTGTCCCACCCAATGTCTATATTAACCATTTAATTAACCCCTTAGTGACCAAGCACATTTTTCTTTAAATTGCATTCCAAGAGCAAGAACTTTTTTGTTTTTTCATAAAAGTACTTGTATGAGGTCTTATTTTTTGCAGGACAAGTTATAGTTTTTAATGCACAATTTTAAGTACATGTAATGATTGATTAAAGCCAACCGTTTAGCTAAAACCACCTTTGTTTAAGTCAGTAAACACACGTATGGGTGGTCACTAAGGGGTCAAAACCCGTTCAAAAATCGATATTAAAGACAAAACCCCAGAAACAAAACAGGTGTGCTGATTCCAGACGTACTTATTAACGTAAATTATCTCCCTGAGGCATACATTCCCATTGAGACATACCGAGCATCCCTGATTCTCCCCTTTGGTTTACTACAGTGCATATAGCAACTTCAATCCTTAGTTTTGTAATATAATATTGTTTAAATAATTGTTTAAACAATTATGGGAAATATAAAGTCATTGTGCCAATGACCTCCCAACCCAGTCGTAATTTGCCACAGTCGCCATACATGGCTATTTTACTCAAGAGTAAAGACTCTATATTTCTAATTTTTATTTTTTTATTTTTTAACAGTACTGAAATCGTTTGAAAAAAAAATGGCTGCCATGGATCGGGAGTATGCCACTCTGATCAGGCAGTCCCGGGAGCAGCTCTCCCGCAAAATAAGGGAGCTCCGTCGGCAGCACTCCCACCAAATGGC
This sequence comes from Bufo gargarizans, assembly GCF_014858855.1. NCBI lineage: Eukaryota > Metazoa > Chordata > Amphibia > Anura > Bufonidae > Bufo > Bufo gargarizans. Next base: position 69,047,919 of record NC_058089.1, read on the forward strand.
AGTGCTGGAGAAGCAGCACCGTGAAAACATGGAGGCCATCAAGCTATTCCATGGCCAACTGGATGCTTTACCTTAAGGCACTTTTGTTAATTTTATTTTATTTTGTTGTTGTTAAAAAAATATTTCCAGTTCAAAAAATATTGTGTGTTTGTTTTTATTTGATTAATTGAAGTTTTCTTATTAATTTCAAAACATTAGGTTACAGTAAGGCCCCAATACTCCATCAGTAGACTGACAAACATCACCTGCAGGTACATATAAAAGGGGCATTATTTGTCCTAGACAGAACTTCAATGCATATTGATAATAGCAGTAGTCCTTGATAATCGTTGAGTATATGGCCTACACATAATTATTAAGCAATTGGATAATATCAGCATTTATGGTTGGTGTAGGCCTTATAATACACCATTAATCTCTGAATCATCTTGACTAACAACCAGCAGCAGGCATATGGTTAATTAATGTTGTAGTTTAAGGTCTACACATAGCCCTGACTCACTCTGCAGGGACAGACGGCAAAATGTTATTAGTTTTTAGCATTAAGTGTAAAAGAAAATTCAAAAAAATTTTCTCAATTATTCGTTAATTCAATTTTTGGGGGGAAAATAAAAACAATTGGAGACATCAAGTTTCACCTATAAATACAAGAAATAACTACTTTCAACGTAAATACATTATTCTTAAATTTGACATAAACTTGACGGATTGATAATATTTAAAATAAAGAAATAATAATTTTGTGTTATAAGAATATAAATTTGTATCGAGGCAATTAAATATTTAGTAACAAAAATGTTATCATTATTAAAATAGCTCAATTAATAAGACTGATAACTAATATCAAATTTATTTAGAAATAATTGTGGATACCACACAAAAAAAATAATAAAAAAAATTGGAAATAATAAGCAAAAGGGTAAGGGCATGTTGTAAAAAATAAACAGCACGGATCCTTCATTATAAAAATGTAAATGTCCTGGCATTGCTTCCGCCAAACAGACCGAAAAATTTGATTACATGACTCTGAGTATAAGAATTCTGAAACTGATGAGGAACATTATATAGCATTTATTTTTTTAATAAATTTTATTTTAAGCGGTGTCTATATATATTTTGCATGTGCAAATTATCATTACATAATTGTCAATATTTTTAAAAAATATATAAAGGGAACTATCCCTATATGCATGTGTCATTCAGGCTCCATTAACAAAACCGGATTGTCACACGGATGAGTATAACGCCAGTCAGACCCAACCATGTAGATAGGTCAACACGGAAGTCAAGCCATCCCTCCCAGGACAACAGACAACACCATGTTCGAACCTTAATCCGTAGCCAAAAATAAAAAAATAAAAAATAATAATAATAAAATAAATTTTTTTCATTAGGTTCATCAATAAGTCCAGTACAATTTTTAGTGCACAAGACCTTTTGACAAGGGAAGGCCACATGCGGTCCACAACTTGCTACATCGTGAACCACAACACTGCCGCCCCAAACCCAATTTAAAAAAAAATAAAACATAATAAAATAAATTAATTTTGTAAATGAAACCTAACAACACTGTAATAATTTTTAAAATATTTTAATTTAGATACATATTTATTAGTATAAATATTGACAATACATAATTAACACAGCACATGCATGAATATGAACAATCCAAACCATGTTTTTAGAATTCTACACTCTAGACTTGTTAGAGTGCAAAGTAGAAGAAGTGATCCATGCTGTTTGCCTACGCAGGATTAATAACCTTCATGTTTAACCGTTAACACTGTAGTAAAATGTAGACTCCAAAGTTCTGATTCATAACTATTCTGAATAAGGGAATTAAATAACCGTTCAGTACCCGGTAGGGATGTCCCGATACCATTTTTTTGTATGAGTACCGATACTTTAATTTAAGTACTCACCCATACCAATTACCGATACCAATTTTAACAATAAAATACACACAAATGTATTTTGTGACCACTGACCAACCAAAAGGCCCAAAACAGAACTATAACATACATTGTTTAAGTGCAAGAGGCAGTGTATCAACCATTTATGTAATATAAGCATTTCTGCATGGTCAGCTAGAAGTCTTTTTTTGCCTTCGGTCAGAACGTGAGACACTGAGCTGAACAGTCTTTCACTTTCCACACTACTGCATGGGGCTGAAAGATACTTTTGCGCCATTACAACAAAAGTTGGAAAACGTATTTTATTTAATGCCCAGTACTTAAGTGGACTATCTGAGCATGAGACAGTGTTTTCCTCTAGGTACCTTAACAGCTGCACAGTAGCAGCTTTTGGAGTTATGCTCACAGATGTAGAGGGATGTTCATCTGTTATTTCCTGAAAAACACAGTCCAGGCTGGTACTCGGCTTGTCATGGTGCGGTTTTTTGACAGCTGGTTCTTCCTCAAGCGTGGCTGTGTCTTCCGAAAGCTTTGGAAGTTCAGCAACAAATATTTTTTTTACCTGCCTGGCACTGTCAGCATTGGAAAAGAATCTATCTTTATACCTAGAAAAATTATATATATACAAATTGCTCATAAATTTTGAGAGGAATTATGTGTTTCATGATGAAACACATCATTCCCCCCCCCCCAAGATTTATGAGCAAATTAAAGCTTTATTTAAAAGTTACTGCATTACCTTGCATCAATTATTGTTGCTATGTAGTATAGTGGATTGCGCTCTGTATCCGAAAATTGTTTCTGCAAAGCAGCAAGCAAAGTGCCCTTCATTGTTTTTATACCATGATCATCATCCTCTTTTGATAGCAGTCTCTGCAGCACAGTCACAGCAGGAATAACTTCTGACGCAGAAGCATCCGCAGAACTCAATGGACGTGTCAGCTCTTCAAAGGGAGCCAAGTCGTGTAACACTTTCTCCATTAGATTCCAGTAGTTTGCAGATAAAGTGGCCGGAAGCTCATGTTCAGACATATATACTCCTAGTGACCGTTTCTGCTCATTCAATGACTGAAGCATGTAAAACGTGCTGTTCCAACGAGTCTGCACGTCTTGTTGAAGCCTTTTAATTGGTTGACCAAGCTGCTTTTCAATATCTTGCAAGCGAGAGTATGCCAGGTTTGAATGTTTGAAGTGGCTGACTATTTGCGCCCTATCCCCAGAGCATCAGCAACGCTGCACTGTGCTAACAGGCCCTCTGAGACAGCCAGCTGCCGTGTATGTGATACAAGATGCATGATGGCATTGTCTTCTTGAAGACTGCTCATGGCATCACGGCAGAAAACATTATTTAATGTATTATTAACCGGCTCACTTGATCTGTTGAATTATTTCTGTGACCTAATTCTTTCAAACATACTGTTGCTCAATGCTGAACATACACTTGAACAACTGTAGCAACTCTAGAATATAGCACTGGACCCACAGGCTTGTACAGTAGGCACTAGGCATGATAGGCTTTTTTATTTGAGCGTATCAATCTGGAACATGTTAAATCCTGAATCATCCGTCAACATAAAATTATGAAATTGCTTCAGAGTCCAATCTATAAGCTCCCTAGCATATACATTTTTCTTAGATCAAAATTAAATAAATATTATTTTTTTTCATAAGGGTATTGAAAACAAATGTTCAGTACCAATGTCTTGAGTTTCCTTCTCATTGATTTAAAAAAAAAAAAAAAACTAATTTCACTGTTAAACATTTCAAAGGATTTTGATTGTGTTATTTATTAATTTATTTTTTAAATTTCTTTATTAGTACCACCAGTAAGCAAAAAAAGTATAATACAGTTAGTGATAAATAATTTCCAGTTTTTATAACAGTAAAAACATTTCCAAAAAGCCCCCATCACCAACCCCCCCCCCCCGAATAATCATGACAATAATCACCATTTCCAAATTGAGCTCGTACATCTCAATAGAAGTTACCCTATAGTGTGTCATATACCTTTCACCCTACGCAGCTGATTCCTCAAGAGATAGCACCCCTAACGTGCCCTGAAGTGCCTCCAAAATATACCAATCTGTGATTTTTTATGTTTGCATTATGTTTTTAATTTCATCCTGGGTAAAACTTTTTTTAATAAACATCCTCCAGCTCTTGGAAAACCATTAGGTCTTTTTATCTTTGTTTTGCTCTTCCTCAGTTTTATATAGGTACATAAAACGCCTCACCTGCGACATGACCTCATGCATCTTGGGCACCTCTGCCTTCAACCAGTTTTGCAGTAAACAGCGCAATGATACCACTAGGGCTGTATCTACTACATAGAACATACACAGAAAAATGCCAGACCGCTTATACTATTCAAATTCTTTATTACAAAAATCACAATAAGTTTGCATGATTAAATACAGACATGATTAAAACAAAGTGCAGGATATAAAAAACAACATCACTGGATGAGATTTACAGCGGATCCAAGTCCATTTATATTCAACATGATTCTCATTCATTAAAGTGCATATGCAACAAAATGACCAATAAATATATAGTAAACATTTGGACATTTACCCATGCTGTTTCTCCTCCAGGATGGCGCTAACCCCTTCGGATGCTGTATGTACTACAGCCTGGGGGGGAGGGGTAGTCTCTCCATAGACATGAAAGAAGAACCTCTGGTTTCTGAGTCAAGGTGAATCCCAGTGTACACTAAATCCAGCATCTGACATGCTCTCAGAAATGTTGAACCTGTGGGCATACCCAAACACAATGCACCAGATCTGCCTTATCCAACCCACATTTCAGACAAGCATTTAAAAAAGCCATATTCAATTTTTGGAGGAAAGGTAAAAGCATAAATGGCCGCTTGTATTAGACGAAGATGCCTTTCCCTCCATACTTCACATAGCACTGCTTTGCATACCCTAATCCATTCCTGCAGGATCTGTTCAGCATCAGCTGTGACATGAAGCACCTTTTCCCACCTTTTAAAAGAGTTTGTGCAGAGGCTTTATTATTTGAGTCACGCATCACTTGGTAGATGTGAGAGAAGGAAATTATAGATTTTTCACCACCCAGCGAGAAAACCAAAGAGTTCCCTAAACAATCCTCGGTGACATTACGCAATCTCTCCCTACAAAATAGGTAGACTTGTTGGAAGGGAAGAGCGAGCGAACCCCCCAGGCCATACTGCTGACAGAACTCTGCAAAGGTTAGGTATCTTTTATCAGTGATATAAAGGAGATCAAGCAAAGTCCCAATGCCCTTAGCCCTCCAGACCTTGAACATCTTATTTGTACTCCCCTGTGGGAGTTCTGGATGCTTCCACAACTTCAATACCCTAGACGCAAGGAATTGGCCTTTTTGGCAGCTTACGTGCCTCCTTCCATGCCACCATCATATCACGTTTAAAGGAGATTGTTTCAAACCTGGCGTCAGGAACTGCGTTCTCGTATGAAGCAAGTTAACTACTGGCCATGGATGGGACAAGTGGGTTTACAGGTTGAAGTTGGATAAGTGGCTAGTCCCCTGTATCCAGTCCAGGCAGTGTCTGAAAAGGTACGCTAAGTTGTACATTCTAATATTTGGTACGTTCAAACACCCCTTATCTCTTGGTAACATCAGTTTTGTCAATGCAATGAGAGTAGAGTTGAGCGAACACCTGGATGTTCGGGTTCGAGAAGTTCGGCCGAACTTCCCGGAAATGTTCGGTTTCTGGATCCGAACTTCGTCCCGAACCAGAACCCCATTGAAGTCAATGGGGACCCGAACTTTACGGTACTAAAAAGGCTGTAAAACAGCCCAGGAAAGGGCTAGAGGGCTGCAAAAGGCAGCAACATGTAGGTAAATCCCCTGCAAACAAATGTGGATAGGGAAATGAATAAAAATAAAAATTAAATAAATAAAAATTAACCAAAATCAATTGGAGAGAGGTCCCATAGCAGAGAATCTGGCTTCACGTCACCCACCACTGGAACAGTCCATTCTCAGATATTTAGGCCCCGGCACCCAGGCAGAGGAGAGAGGTCCTGTAACAGAGAATCTGTCTTCATGTCAGCAGAGAATCAGGCTTCACGTCAGCCACCAATGCAACAGTCCATTGTCATATATTTAGGCCCAGCACACAGGCAGAGGAGAGAGGTCCCGTAACAGAGAATCTGTCTTCATGTCAGCAGAGAATCAGTCTGCATGTCATAGCAGAGAATCAGGCTTCACGTCAGCCACCACTGCAACAGTCCATTGTCATAAATTTAGGCCAAGCACCCAGGCAGAGGAGAGAGGTCCCGTAACAGACTCTGGCTTCATGTCACCAGAGAATCAGTCTTCATATCATAGCAGAGAATCAGGCTTCACGTCACCCACCACTTATTTGGCCCAATGTATTGTATTCAAATTCAGCTGAATATAAATTTGAGGCCTAGTATTTAGGCGCTGGGTGACCCGTATAGATTTAATGGCAGAATTAGACTTGGAAATGCACAGTAGCGTGTGTGTGAAGTTATTCTGAATGACCCTATGTGCACCTTGAATATTATATACCCTTTTAGGGATAGATTTCAAATAGCTCTGATACAGCAGGAACCACTAAATTATGAAATTGCTAAATTGGGAATTGTATTTCAACCCAGAACAAAAAATGTGCTTTGACGGACACTAAATAACTTGCCCAGCCAGAACAGTACAGCGGTAAAGACAGATTTAGCGGGATATAAATTTGAGGCCTAGTATTTAGGCGCTGGGTGACCGGTATGGATTTACTGACAGAATTAGACTGGGATATGGCCAAAAAATAACCACACTATTGCTGGTTAAATGCACTTGGTGTGACAGCTTGACCAACCACACTACTGAGGATTAAATGCACTTGGTGACGGGCGCAGCTTTCCTCTGATGTAGTATATGGCCAAAAAATGAACAGACTATTGCTGGTTAAATGCACTTGGTGTGACAGCTTCACCCTGATGTAGGCTTTAGCCAAAAAACAACCACACCATTGAGGGTTAAATGCACTTGGTCTAAAAACAGTGAGCAATTGAGTATCAGCAGCTCAATGATCCACAGCTGCAGATCGATCAATTAATCAAGTCCTTTGGAGGAGTTAATCTGCCTAATCTCGCCCTACTGTCGCAGCCGCAACCTCTCCCTATGATCTTGCAGTTGTTGAGTGATCTTTTTTTTAAGTCCCC